>NC_092087.1:8861060-9118398 GCF_045679555.1 Salvelinus alpinus
AGTTGCTGTTAAACCTGGCTCTGCTGAATTTCAATGATTTCGTCGAGGTATTCATCATTGACATCTGTTGTCTCAACACTAAACGTGAACGGCTGTCTCACCCATGCTGGATATGACTCTCTTGTAGGGAAGTATCCGTCGAGAGACTTTGCAAGCTCATCTAGTGCGTGGCAATTGCTTGCTTCAGTTCCGCGGGTACAGAAATGTCTCCGATTCCAGATACATCTTCGATCTTACTTACACAGTCGTCCAGCAGGGGAAAGTTTGCGAAGTTATCGTTCTCTGTTCGTCGTTTCCATAACGGTAGCTTTTTTTGAAAAGCCTTCAGGTTTTCCTCCGCTTCGATGATGTTGACTCCACTGCCCTGCATCTTTTGATTGAGATGATTGAGAGCTGCGAAGATATCAGCCATGTACGCTAAAATGAGAATGAACTCAGAATTTTTGAAGCAATCTGCATGACAATGTTGGTGCTCTTGCAAAAACAGGGCTAATTCCACACGCACGGCAAAAACACGATTCAGGACCTGTCCCCGGGATAACCACTGAACGTTAGAATGGTACAGAAGTACCTCGAATTCAGAGCCCATTTCTTTACACAGCTCACTGAAGATGCGGTGTCTCAGAGCACTAGTTCGCACAGTTCACGCATTCCACTACAATTTTTAATACTTCTGCCAGTTTTGGAGGCAAGGTTTTTGTTGCCAACGCATGCCTGTGCAGAATACAATGCGTAACAATGATGTGTGGTGCATCGGCTTTCACTAGCGCACCAAAACCAGACTTTCTTCCCAGCATGACTGGAGCTCCGTCCGAACAAACTGCAGAAACCATATTCCACGAAAGATTGTTGTCTTTGAAGAAGTCATCCACAAGTTTCTTCACATCGGCTGCCTTAGTTGTTGTTGTAAGAGGCTTACAAAATAAAAAATCTTCCTTTATCACGTCGTCTTTCACATAGCGCACGAATACAGCAAGCTGGCTTAGATTGGAAACGTCTGTGGTCTCGTCGAGTTGAAGGCTGAATTTTGCCGGGCTTGAAATCAGATCTGCAACTACTTGAGCCAAGATGTCTTTGCTCATGTCCTCTATTCTGTCGCTGATGGTGTCATTTGAAAGAGGAATTTGGGATAACTTAACTTCAGCCTC
Source organism: Salvelinus alpinus (assembly GCF_045679555.1). Classification (NCBI taxonomy): domain Eukaryota; kingdom Metazoa; phylum Chordata; class Actinopteri; order Salmoniformes; family Salmonidae; genus Salvelinus; species Salvelinus alpinus. Next base: position 8,862,209 of record NC_092087.1, read on the forward strand.
TTTTCCCAGCATGATATTCGCCATCTTCAACACAGATGGTTTTATGAGTGTTTCACCAATGGTGTGTGGTTTGCCCTGCTTTGCGATCAGGTAAGCAACTTCGTACGATGCTGTGAGGATCGGTTTGTTGATGGGTACAAAGCCGAGAACAGGCAGAGTAGCCTTTTCATCGAATCTGGCTCTCTTCACCTTGAATTCAGCGAGCGTTGTGTTCTTGTATTTTCCATCTCCATGCAGCTTAAGGAAGTGTTCTCTTAGTTTTGCCGGTGCTAGACTAGAATTGCTCAACTTGGCATTGCAAATCATGCAGTTAGGACGCTGACTCCCATCACGTTCCGTTATACATGTGAATCCATATTGTACATATTCGTCCGACCACTTTCTTTTTTTGCTCGACATAGTAAGTATGAAGGGATAAAAATATTAACAAAGAAATCACAAGACGTACCATCACGACAGTCACAAGTCGACTACTGAGCGCACCAAATTCCCTGCAGCACAGATAGGCCAAGCGATGTAGCGTGATCACCTGCAGCCAATGATGGCCAAGCGGGGCGTGTCATCACGAATCATATGAGTCGGATGTGTGTCTTGACCTCCGCCGAACCCCTGAGACTGACTCACCGAACCCCTGGGGTTCGATCGAACCCAGGTTAAGAACCACTGGGCTAGGGTCAGTCTGTTATATCTGGAGTATTTCTCCTGTCTTATCCGGTGTCCTGTGTGAATTTAAGTATGCTCTCTCTAATTCTCTCTCTCTTTCTTTCTTTCTCTCTCTCGGAGGACCTGAGCCTTAGGACCATGCCTCAGGACGACCTGGCCTGATGACTCCTTGTTGTCCCCAGTCCACCTGGCCGTGCTGCTGCTCCAGTTTCAACTGTTCAGCCTGCGGCTATGGAACCTTGACCTGTTCACCGGACGTGCTACCTGTCCCAGACCTGCTGTTTTCAACTCTCTAGAGACAGCAGGAGCGGTAGAGATACTCTCAATGATCGGCTATGAAAAGCCAACTGACATTTACTCCTGAGGTGCTGACTTGTTGCACCCTCGACAACTACTGTGATTATTATTATTTGACCAAGCTGGTCATTTATGAACATTTGAACATCTAGGCCATGTTCTGTTATAATCTCCACCCGGCACAGCCAGAAGAGGACTGGCCACCCCTCATAGCCTGGTTCCTCTCTAGGTTTCTTCCTAGGTTTTGGCCTTTCTAGGGAGTTTTTCCTAGCCACCGTGCTTCTACACCTGCATTGTTTGCTGTTTTGGGTTTTAGGCTGGGTTTCTGTACAGCACTTTGAGATATCAGCTGATGTAAGAAGGGCTATATAAATACATTTGATTTGATTTGATTGAATGGCTGGTGATTGAATGGCTGGTGATTGAATGGCTGGTGATTGAATGGCTGATGATAGAATGACTGATGATTGAATGGCTGGTGATTGCATAGCTGGTAATTGAAAGACTGATAATTGAATGGCTGGTGATTGAAAGGCTGGTGATTGAATGGCTGGTGACTGAATGGCTGGTGATTGAAATGCTGATAATTGAATGGCTGTTGATTGAATGGCTGGTGATTGAATGGCTGGTGATTGAATGGCTGGTGATTGAAAGGCTGATAATTGAATGGCTGGTGATTGAATGGCTGGTGATTGAAAGGCTGATAATTGAATGGCTGGTGATTGAATGGCTGATGATAGAATAACTGATGATTGAATGGCTGGTGATTGAATGGCTGATGATAGAATAACTGATGATTGAATGGCTGGTGATTGAATGGCTGATGATAGAATAACTGATGATTGAATGGCTGATGATAGAATGGCTGGTGGTTGAATGGCTGGTGATTGAATGGCTGGTGATTGAATGGCCCCGCGCCTCACACCACAAGGAGAGGAGATGAGAAGCGAGAGGCGAGCGTGGTGAGTGAGTTTGTGTGTGTGACTATGTGCAAGCAGAGCGTGCTCGTGTGCCTGCCTGCGTGTGTCTCAAACAAGGAGATGTTGGCAGGAGAGAGAGGCGAGTCGCACAGCAGGAGGTCGTGGGGTGCCGGGACCCAGGGGCTTGTTAGATGGAGGAAGAGAGGGAGAGAGGAAGAGAAGAGAGAATGGTGGCTGTGTGATTTCCATGTGGAGTACAGGAGAAGGACATCCACCCCGCTGCGCCCTCTCTCTTACTCTCATCCTCTCTGTGTGGAAAGGACACAGCCTCCGTTTGAATATCAAACCAGGCCCCTGATGGACAAACAAGACAGCATGCACAGAACAGCTGGCAGGTGTCTTCACAGAAATGTTCTAAAGCTGGCCACCATTGTCCCTGTTCCCAAGAACTCCAAGGTAACTTGTCTAAATGACTACCGCCCTGTAGAACTCACATCTGTAATTATGAAGTGCTTTGAAAGGCTGGTCATGACACACATCAACACCGCCATCATCCCAGACACCCTGGACCCAGTCCAATTCACATACAGCCCCAACTGATACACAATATGACACAACCTCAATTCTACTTCACACTGCCCTCTCCCACCTTGGACAAGAGGGGAAATAACGACGTGAGAGCTCTGTTCATAGTCCCCTCCTGTACTTCCTGTTCACTCATGACCGCGTGGTCACGCACGACTCCAACACCATCAGCAACAAGTTTGCAGACGACACGACGGTAGTAGGCCATGATCACCAACGGCGATGAGACAGCCCACAGGGAGGAAGTCAGAACTTTACAGTGTGTTGCCCGGGACAACAACCTCTCACCTCAACATCAGTAAGACTAAGGAGTTGATTGTAGACTACAGGAGAAAGAGAGGAGAGCACCCCCACCCTCTACATCAACGAGGCTGTAGCGGGTCGAGAGCTTCAACTTCCTTGGTGTCCACATCACAAAGGATTTAACATGGTCCACTCACACCTGCACAGTTGTGATGAGGGCACGACAGCACTCACAATACTATATATACTCTTCCTATATATACACACACTATATACACACTACACATAAACACTATATATACACTACATACACACTACATGCACTATATACACATTATATACACACTATATGCACACTATACATACACTATACATACACACTATAGATACACACTATATACACAGTATATATGGGGCAGCAGGTAGCCTAGTGGTTAGAGTGTAGTGGTGGCAGGTAGCCTAGTGGTTAGAGTGTAGTGGTGGCAGGTAGCCTAGTGGTTAGAGTGTAGTGGTGGCAGGTAGCCTAGTGGTTAGAGTGTAGTGGTGGCAGGTAGCCTAGTGGTTAGAGTGTAGTGGTGGCAGGTAGCCTAGTGGTTAGAGTGTAGTGGTGGCAGGTAACCTAGTGGTTAGAGTGTAGGGGTGGCAGGTAGCCTAGTGGTTAGAGCGTTGGACTAGTAACTGAAAGGTTGCAAGATCGAATCTGTTGTCCTACCCCTGAACAAGGCAGTTAACCCACTGTTCCTAGACCGTCATTGTAAATAAGAATTTGTTCTTAACTGACTTACCTAGTTAAATAAAGGTTAAATAAATGCATACACCCTATATATACACACTATATACACACTAAAAGTAACTAGACGAATAACTACCGTCCCATAGCGTCGAGAGGCTAGTGAAAGACTACATCACCACCTCCATCCACGACACACTCGACCCTCACCAATTCAACTACCGTCCTAACAGATCCACTGACGCAATCGCCATTGTACTGCACACTGCCCTTACCCAACTGGACAAAAGGAATGCATATGTGAGGATAGAGTTCATCGACTACAGCTCGGGCCTTCAATACCTTTGTGCCCTCTAAGCTCACCACGGAGCTCACAGCCCCGGGACTGAACTCCTCCCTATGCAACCGGATCCTGGACTTCCTGAAGGGCCACCCCCAGGGGGTGAAGGTAAGCAACATCACTTCCTCGACATTGATTCTCAACACGGGGGGCCCTAGAATGATGCAGTCTCCTCCTGTACTCTGTGTATACCTACGACTGCGTAGCCTCACACAGTTCCAACTCCACCATAAAGTTTGCTGACGACACGACAGTAGTAGGCCTAATTTACCAACAACAATGAGATGGCCTACAGGGAGGAGGTAGGCACTCTGACGGTGTGGTGCCAGGTAAACAACCTCTCCCTAAACATCAGCAAAACAAAGGAGCTGATTGAGGACTTCAGGAGGAACTAGGATGGGCACGCCCCCATCCTAAACAACGGGTCTGCCGTCAGATGAGTTGAGATGGTCAAACCACACAGACACTGTGGTGAAGAAGGCCCGACAGCGACTCTTCAACCTCAGGATGCTGAAGAAATTCTGCCTGTCCCCGAGGGCAGTGTTTTACAGAAGCACCATTTAGAGCATACTGTCGGGCTGCATCACAGCCTGCTACGGTAACTCCACCACCGAGTACTGCAAGGTGCTACAGAGAGTGGTACGCTCAGCCGAAAGCACCATTGGGTCCACACTGCATGCCCTCCAGGACACCTACAACACCAGGTGTCTCAGGAAGGCCAAGAAGATTATCAGGGACACCAGCAACCCGAGCCGTGGCGTGTTCTCCCCACTTCCATCATTCAGACGCAGGCAGTATAGGAGCAATACAGCAACAACTTGAAAATGTTGCCCCCCCCCTGTACCCACCTCCTTCTGCTCCCCCGTACCCATCTGCTCCCCTTGTATCACTCTACTCCCCCTGTACCCTTCTGCTCCCCCCTGTACCCCCCTGCTCCCCCCTGTACCCTCCTCCTCCCCCTGTACCCTTCTGCTCCCCCCTGTACCCCTCCTACTCCCCTTGTATCACTCTGCTCCCCCTGTAACCTTCTGCTCCCCCCTGTACCCTCCTCCTCCCCCTGTCCCCTCCCACATCTCCCCGTACCCTCCTCCTCCCCCTGTACCCTCCTACTCCCCCCTGTACCCCCCTGCTCCCCCCTGTACCCCCCTGCTACCCCCTGTACCCTCCTGCTCCCCCAGACTTCCTGCACACCCAGACTTCCTGCCCCCCCAGACTTCCTGCCCACCCAGACTTCCTGCCCACCCAGACTTCTTGCCCTCCAGACTTCCTGCCCCCCCAGACTTCCTGCCCCCTCCCCCCAGACTTTCTGCCCCTCAGACTGGGTTCCGGTGGAGGACGTGCTGGACCCTTCAATGCTGCGGGAGTTCCAACGTCTCCGTCCGGATTGCCCTACCCCCCCAGACTTCCTGCCCCCCCAGACTTCCTGTCCACTCGAACTTCCTGCCCACCCAGACTTCCTGCCCACCCAGACTTCTTGCCCTCCAGACTTCCTGCCCCCCCAGACTTCCTGCCCCCCCAGACAACCTGCCCCCTCCCCCCAGACTTTCTGCCCCCCAGACTGGGTTCCGGTGGAGGACGTGCTGGACCCTTCAATGCTGCGGGAGTTCCAACGTCTCCGTCCGGATTGCCCTACCCCCCCAGACTTCCTGTCCACTCATACTTCCTGCCCACCCAGACTTCCTGCCTCTCCAGACTTCCTGCCCACCCAGACTTCTTGCCCTCCAGACTTCCTGCCACCCCAGACAACCTGCCCCCTCCCCCCAGACTTTCTGCCCCCCAGACTGGGTTCCGGTGGAGGACGTGCTGGACCCTTCAATGCTGTGGGAGTTCCAACGTCTCCGTCCGGATTGCCCTACCCCCCCAGACTTCCTGCCCCCCCAGACTTCCTGTCCACTCATACTTCCTGCCCACCCAGACTTCCTGCCCACCCAGACTTCTTGCCCTCCAGACTTCCTGCCCCCCCAGACTTCCTGCCCCTCCAGACTTCCTGCCCACCCAGACTTCTTGCCCTCCAGACTTCCTGCCCCCCCAGACAACCTGCCCCCTCCCCCCAGACTTTCTGCCCCCCAGACTGGGTTCCGGTGGAGGACGTGCTGGACACTTCAATGCTGCGGGAGTTCCAACGTCTCCGTCCGGATTGCCCTACCCCCCCAGACTTCCTGCCCCCCCAGACTTCCTGTCCACTCATACTTCCTGCCCACCCAGACTTCCTGCCCCCCCAGACTTCCTGCCCACCCAGACTTCCTGCCCCCCCCCCAGACTTCCTGCCCCCCCAGACGTCCTGCCCCCCCCAGGAAGACTTCATGCACCCCCAGACTTCCTGCTCCCCAGACTTCCTGCCCACCCAGACATACACACACACCTTTACACTCATCGTATGCTGCTGCTACTCTGTTCTTTATTTGACTCTTATTATTATATCCTGATGCCTAGTCACTTGACCTTGATGTAAATACTGTATCTACATCAATTACCTCGTACCCCTGCATATTGATCTGGTCCCGGTACGCCAAGTACACAAAACATTAAGAACACCTGCTCTTTCCATATGTAAGCGGTGCGTAACTGGCTGCAGGGAAGTCAGGCGCAGGAGAGCAGAAATGGGTAACAACTGGAGCACTTTAATAATACAAAAACAAGCTGTACCCAGAACAACAAAATACGGGTAAAATAACCCGTCGCAAAACCAGTCAGAAGTGCACAAGGACTTACAACAAACAATCTCACACAAAGACATGGGGGAACAGAGGGTTAAATACACGACAAGTAATGAGGGAATGTAAGCCAGGTGTGTGGGAAAACAAGACAAAACAAATGGAAAATTAAAGGTGGATCGGTGATGGCTAGAAGACCGGTGACGTCGACCGCAGAGCGCCGCCCGAACAAGGAGAGGAACCGACCTCGGCGGAAGTCGTGACACCATGACATAGACCAGGGTTCGTCATTGAGGTTTGGCATCGGGCCAAATCTTTTCTGAGCTAATAATTGGCGCTAGAACATAATTAGTATATAACATTAGCACAATTAATTGTCCTACACTACAAATTGAAAAACATTTTTAACAGATCTGATTAGTACATAATGAATTCAGTGACAATAACATAATCATTTCGATCTGATTACGCTCATAAAATCATTTTTGTTTTTCGTTCAGAATTAGCATTCGTTCAGAACAATTAGGTTGATAGCAGAGAGAAAGAGAAAATGTCGCCCTCAAAAAGTATCAAAAGGAAGGTGGATAATTAAAATCGAAGTTTCAGGGAAGAATAGACAGAGATATGCATTCATCTTCTCCCAATGCCAATGTGTCTTATTTGCAATGAAAATGTCACTCTTTGCATATAATTCCATCTCAGACGTCATTGTGTATTTAGGCATGGATCTTTGAAAGAGGCTTTCACGCCCCAGACAGAGTCCTGACGCAGAACACATTTTAGCGTTAAACATATTCTTGTCACTTAAACGGGTTAAATCTGCAGTTACAAGGAAGAGGGAAAACAGTTGTGGATACGGTGGACAAACTTAAGGCCTTTACTAGGAAGCCTGAGTTGTTCAGTTTGGATTTATCATCTTGAAGGCTACTGCACGTCAGCACACTGAAGAAAGGACAGATAGAGGGACCAGGCTGCAGCATTGTCACAGAAGTGATGGACGATTTCATCAAGCAGCTGTGGGACAAATTCTCCACCATACTACAGCATGACCAGGGATATTATTGCGTTTGTACGTGATCCTCTCACAGTTCGCTTAGGTGGAGAATTCTCCTCCCTTGCTAAGAAAACGATGCCCTCGCTGGATGAGGACGCAATCAAAACTGAGCTGTTTGAATTCCAAACATCAAATCAAATGTATTTATATAGCCCTTCTTACATCAGCTGATATATCAAAGTGCTGTACAGAAACCCAGCCTAAAACCCCAAACAGCAAGCAATACAGGTGTAGAAGCACGGTGGCTAGGAAAAACTCCCTAGAAAGGCCAAACCTAGGAAGAAACCTAGAGAGGAACCAGGCTATGAGGGGTGGCAAGTCCTCTTCTGGCTGCGCCGGGTGGAGACATCGAGCCAAATCACAGATTCGCTCAGGAGTGCAGAATCTTTGTATGCGTGTTGGTTGGCATGGTCAGAGGAATACAGCACTATAAAGAAACGTGCATTGTATGTGCTAACAATGTTTGGATCGACTTACACCTACGAGTCCTCATTTTCCTCCATGAACGCAATATAGACTGACGACAGGAACCGGCTTTTACATACAGTAAGTCAATTGTGTCCGAGGGAAAATGCAACTTTTCGCATTGAGTAAGTAGTAACTTATTGGCCTATATGACGTTTTTTTATTGTGAGTGCTTATCCAGGGATATTTAGGTCTCATGCTGACAGTATTTTCTGTTTGTTCGGTCATTACAGGAGCAGGCTATCCCGATAGACATTCAGACACAGACGTCTGTTGCAATTGTAAGTAGGCCTAATAAAAATAATCCCACTTCTATTAGGCCATTTGTTGTTGTTGTTGTTGTTGTGTTGTTGTTGTTGTGTTGTTGTTGTTGTGTTGTTGTTGTTGTGTTGTTGTTGTGTTGTTGTTGTTGTGTTGTTGTTGTTGGTGTTGTTGTTGTGTTGTTGTTGTTGTTGTTGTGTTGTTGTTGTGTTGTTGTTGTTGTGCTGTTGTTGTTGTGTTGTTGTTGTTGTGTTGTTGTTGTTGTGTTGTTGTTGTGTTGTTGTTGTTGTGTTGTTGTTGGTGTTGTTGTTGTGTTGTTGTTGTTGTTGTTGTGTTGTTGTTGTGTTGTTGTTGTTGTGTTGTTGTTGTTGTTGTTGTTGTTGTTGTTGTGAAAGATGCCGCTAAGCCTCATAGCCTACCTCTGCCAATTATTTTATATAGGACTAAACTCGGGAAGAAATATACTTCAATTAAGCCCTCGTTGTTTGTAAAGTCAAATTTAAAATGAAGATTATTGTTGAAATGAATTACTCGACTGGTGTAGGTTTTCTCAATCTGTTGCTGTGCAACACTTACATAAGAAGTTACCTCTATTTTCAGCACCGGCTGCTGTTCACCTCCTATTGCTTGCGCTGCAGTTGCAGCTGTACGTTTCAGCACCACAAAATGGTCCGCTGCCTGCTTCATTAGTTGCCCTTGTCCTGCATTCTCTCTCCTCATGAATGAAGTTCAAATTTAACTTTTGCATTATTTAGGCAGTCACCATAGCCTATTTTTTTTAAATGAAAAAAATATATTCATAATTCATTTGGGGGGGATTCTTTTTATATATATATTGCTGGAGTGACAGATTTGGCCCATGGTCTGCCAGCTGGGGAACCCTGACATCGACTGGCCAGGTGAATCCAGGTGAAAGTTATGATCCCTTATTGATGTCACTTGTTACATCCACTTCAATCAGTGTAGATGAAGGGGAGGAGACGGGTTAAAGAAGGATTTTTAAGCCTTGAGACAATTGAGATGGATTGTGTATGTGTGTCATTCAGAGGGTGAATGTGCAAGAAGAAATATTGAATTGCATTTGAACGGGGTATGTATGGTAATAGTATGGTAGTATTATGGTAGTAGTATGGTAGTATTATGGTAGTAGTATGGTAGTAGTATGATAGTAGTATGGTGGTAGTATGGTAGTAGTATGGTAGTATTATGGTAGTAGTGTGGTAGTAGTGTGGTGGTAGTATGGTAGTAGTATGGTAGTAGTGCGGTAGTATTATGGTAGTAGTATGGTGGTAGTAGTATGGTAGTATTATGGTAGTAGTATGGTAGTAGTATGGTAGTATTATGGTAGTAGTATGGTAATAGTGTGGTAGTAGCGTGGTAGTAGTATGGCAGTAGTATGGTAGTAGTATGGTAGTAGTAGTATGGTAGTATTATGGTAGTATTATGGTAGTAGTGTGGTAGTAGCATGGTAGTAGTATGGTAGTAGCATGGTAGTATTATGATAGTAGTATGGTAGTAGTGTGGTAGTAGTATGGCGATAGTATGGTAGCAGTATGGTAGTAGTATGATATAGTATGGTAGTAGTAGTATGGTAGTAGTATGGTAGTATTATGGTGGTAGTATGATAGTAGTATGGTGGTAGTAGTATGGTAGCAGTATGGTAGTAGTATGATAGTAGTATGGTAGTAGTATGGTAGTAGTGTGGTAGTGGTGTGGTAATAGTATGGCAGTAGTGTGGTAGTAGTATAGTGATAGTAGTATGGTAGTAGTATGACGATAGTATGGTAGTAGTATGGTAGTTTTATGGTAGTAGTGTGGTAGTAGTGTGGTGGTAGTATGGTAGTAGTATGGATGTAGTATGGTAGTATTATGGTAGTAGCATGGTAGTAGTATGGTAGTAGTATGGTAGTAGTATGGTAGTAGTGTGGTAGTATTATGGGAGTAGTATGGTGGTAGTAGTATGGTAGTATTATGGCAGTAGTATGGTAGTAGTATGGTAGTATTATGGTAGTAGTATGGTAATAGTGTGGTAGTAGCGTGGTAGTAGTATGGCAGTAGTATGGTAGTAGTATGGTAGTAGTAGTATGGTAGTATTATGGTAGTATTATGGTAGTAGTGTGGTAGTAGCATGGTAGTAGTATGGTAGTAGCATGGTAGTATTATGATAGTAGTATGGTAGTAGTGTGGTAGTAGTATGGCGATAGTATGGTAGTAGTATGGTAGTAGTATGATATAGTATGGTAGTAGTAGTATGGTAGTAGTATGGTAGTATTATGGTGGTAGTATGATAGTAGTATGGTGGTAGTAGCATGGTAGCAGTATGGTAGTAGTATGGATGTAGTATGGTAGTATTATGGTAGTAGCATGGTAGTAGTATGGTAGTAGTATGGTAGTAGTATGGTAGTAGTGTGGTAGTATTATGGTAGTAGTATGGTGGTATTAGTATGGTAGTATTATGGTAGTAGTATGGTAATAGTGTGGTAGTAGTATGGATGTAGTATGGTAGTAGTATGGTAGTAGCATGGTAGTAGTATGGTAGTAGTATGGTAGTAGTATGGTAGTAGTGTGGTAGTATTATGGTAGTAGTATGGTGGTAGTAGTATGGTTGTATTATGGTAGTAGTATGGTAGTAGTATGGTAGTATTATGGTAGTAGTATGGTAATAGTGTGGTAGTAGCGTGGTAGTAGTATGGTAGTAGTATGGTAGTAGTATGGTAGTAGTAGTATGGTAGTATTATGGTAGTAGTGTGGTAGTAGTATGGTAGTAGTATGGTAGTAGTATGGTAGTATTATGATAGTAGTGTGGTAGTAGTATGGTAGTAGAATAGTAGTAGTATGATAGTAGTATGGTGGTAGTAGTATGGTAGTATTATGGTAGTAGTATGGTAATAGTATGGTAGTATTATGGTAGTAGTATGGTAGTAGTGTGGTAGTAGTGTGGTAGTATGGTAGTAGTATGGTAGTAGTATGATAGTAGTATGGTGGCAGTAATATGGTAGTAGTATGGTAGTAGTATGGTAGTAGTGTGGTAGTAGTATGGTAGTAGTATGGTGGTAGTAGTATGGTAGTAGTATGGTAGTAGTATGGTAGTAGTATGGTAGTAGTATGGTAGTAGTGTGGTAGTAGTATGGCAGTAGTATGATAGTAGTATGGTGGTAGTAGTATGGTAGTATTATGGTAGTAGCATGGTAGTAGTATGGTAGTAGCATGGTAGTAGTTTGGTAGTAGTATGGCGATAGTATGGCAGTAGTATGGTAGTAGTATGGTAATAGTATGGTAGTAGTATGGTAGTAGCATGGTAGTAGTATGGCAGTAGTATGGCGATAGTATGGTAGTAGTATGGTAGTAGTATGGTAGTAGTATGGTGGTAGTATGGTAGTAGTATGGTAGTAGCATGGTAGTAGTATGGTGGTACTATGGTAGTAGTATGGTAGTAGTGTGGTGGTAGTATGGTAGTAGTATGGTAGTAGCATGGTAGTAGGATGGTAGTAGTATTTACATTTACATTTAAGTCATTTAGCAGACGCTCTTATCCAGAGCGACTTACAAATTGGAACGTTCATACATATTCATCCTGGTCCCCCCGTGGGGAATGAACCCACAACCCTGGCGTTGCAAGCGCCATGCTCTACCAACTGAGCCACACGGGACCGTGTGTGGTAGTAGTATGGTAGCCACACGGGACTACTATGGTAGTAGTATGGTAGTAGCATGGTAGTAGTATGGTAGTAGCATGGTAGTAGTATGGTAGTAGCATGGTAGTAGTATGGTAGTAGCATGGTAGTAGTATGGTAGTATTATGGCGGTAGTATGGTAGTAGTAGTATGGTAGTAGTATGGCAGTAGTATGGTGGTAGTAGTATGGTAATAGTATGGTAGTAGTATGGTGGTAGTATGGCAGTAGTATGGTAGCAGCATGGTAGTAGTATGGTAGTAGTATGGTAGTAGTATGGCGGTAGTGTGGTAGTAGTATGGTAGTAGTATGGTAGTAGTGTGGTAGTAGTATGGTGGTAGTATGGTAGTAGTATGGTAGTAGTATGGTAGTAGTATGGTAGTAGCATGGTAGTAGTATGACAGTAGCATGGTAGTAGTATGGTAGTAGCATGGTAGTAGTATGGTAGTAGTATGGCGATAGTATGGTAGTGGTATGGCGATAGTATGGTAGTAGTATGGAGATAGTATGATGGTAGTATGGTGGTAGTAGTATGGTAGTAGCATGGTAGTAGTATGGTGGTAGTAGTATGGTAATAGTATGGTGGTAGTAGTATGGTGGTAGTATGGTAGTAGCATGGTAGTAGCATGGTAGTAGCATGGTAGTAGTATGGTAGTAGCATGGTCGTAGTATGGTAGTAGCATGGTAGTAGTATGGTAGTAGTATGGTAGTAGCATGGTCGTAGTATGGTAGTAGTATGGTAGTAGTATGGTAGTAGCATGGTAGTAGTATGGTAGTAGCATGGTAGTAGTATGGTAGTAGCATGGTAGTAGTATGGTAGTAGCATGGTAGTAGTATGGTAGTAGCATGGTAGTAGTATGGTAGTAGCATGGTAGTAGTATGGTAGTAGCATGGTAGTAGAATGGCAGTAGTATGGTAGTAGTATGGTAGTAGCATGGTAGTAGTATGGTAGTAGCATGGTAGTAGTATGGTAGTAGTATGGTAGTAGTATGGTAGTAGTATGGCAGTAGTATGGCGATAGTATGGTAGTAGTATGGTAGTAGCATGGTAGTAGTATGGTAGTAGTATGGCGACAGTATGGTAGTAGTATGGTAGTAGCATGGTAGTAGTATGGTAGTAGCATGGTAGTAGTATGGTAGTAGTATGGCGACAGTATGGTAGTAGTATGGCGATAGTATGGTAGTAGTATGGTAGTAGTATGATAGTAGTATGGTGGTAGTAGTATGGTAGTAGTATGGTAGTAGTATGGTAGTAGTAGTATGGTAATAGTATGGTAGTAGTATGGTAGTAGTGTGGTAGTAGTATGGTAATAGTATGGTAGTAGTATGGTAGTAGTATGGTAGTAGTGTGATAGTAGTATGGTAGTAGTATGGTAGTAGTAGTATGGTAGTATAATGGTATTAGTATGGTAGTAGTGTGGTAGTAGTATGGTAGTATTATGATATTAGTATGGTAGTAGCATGGTAGTAGTATGGTAGTAGCATGGTAGTAGTATGGTAGTAGCATGGTAGTAGTATGGTAGTAGCATGGTAGTAGTATGGTAGTAGCATGGTAGTAGTATGGTAGTAGCATGGTAGTAGCATGGTAGTAGTATGGTAGTAGTATGGTAGTAGCATGGTAGTAGTATGGTAGTAGCATGGTAGTAGTATGGTAGTAGTATGGTAGTAGTATGGTAGTAGCATGGTAGTAGTATGGGAGTAGCATGGTAGTAGTGTGGTAGTAGTATGGCGACAGTATGGTAGTAGTATGGCGATAGTATGGTAGTAGTATGGCAGTAGTATGATAGTAGTATGGTGGTAGTAGTATGGTAGTAGTATGGTAGTAGTATGGTAGTAGTATGGTAGTAGTAGTATGGTAATAGTATGGTAGTAGTATGGTAGTAGTGTGGTAGTAGTATGGTAATAGTATGGTAGTAGTATGGTAGTAGTGTGGTAGTAGTATGGTAGTAGTATGGTAGTAGTAGTATGGTAGTATAATGGTATTAGTATGGTAGTAGTGTGGTAGTAGTATGGTAGTATTATGATAGTAGTATGGCAGTAGTATGGTAGTAGCATGGTAGTAGTATGGTAATAGTTTGGTAGTAGTATGGTACTAGTATGGTAGTAGCATGGTAGTAGCATGGTAGTAGTATGGTAGTAGTTTGGTAGTAGTATGGTACTAGTATGGTAGTAGTGTGGTAGTAGTAGTATATTAGTAGTATGGTAGTAGTATGGTAGTAGGTGCAAGGAGCACTGGTTTGTGTCAAGAACTGCAACACTGCTGTTTTTTTAAGCTCTTAAAGAAAATGCTTTTAAACAGTTTCCTGTGTGTATCAAGAATGGTCCACCACCCAAAGGACATCCAGCCAACTTCACACAGCAGTGGGAAGCATTGAAATCAACATGGAACACTTTTGACACCTTGTAGAATCCATGCCCCGACGAATTGAGGCTGTTCTGAGGGCAAAGGGGGTGGGGGGGGACTCAATATTAGGAGGGTGTTCTTAATGTTTGGCAAACTGAGCATAGAAGAAGAAGGAGTATAATATAATATACTCAGAAACCATCAAATATCGGAAAGGTTATTTAAAACAAAAATGTTTAATGAACCTTTTGAAATTACATGTTCATTTCAAACATGTTTGCCCACTGGGTACAATTCTCCTTTATTTGATGTTGTTTGTTTTAATGAATCATGTCACTGTGAACAGGTCTATTTCCTCATGATGAATCATGTCACTGTGAACAGGTCTATTTCCTCATGATGAATCATGTCACTGTGAACAGGCCTATTTCCTCATGATGAATCATGTCACTGCGAACAGGTCTATTTCCTCATGATGAATCATGTCCCTGTGAACAGGTCTATTTCCTCATGATGAATCATGTCACTGTGAACAGGTCTATTTCCTCATGATGAATAATGTCACTGTGAACAGGTCTATTTCCTCATGATGAATCATGTCCCTGTGAACAGGTCTATTTCCTCATGATGAATCATGTCACTGTGAACAGGTCTATTTCCTCATGATGAATTATGTCCCTGTAAATAGGTCTATTTCCTCATGATGAATCATGTCCCTGTGAACAGGTCTATTTCCTCATGATGAATCATGTCCCTGTGAACAGGTCTATTCCCTCATGATGAATCATGTCACTGCGAACAGGTCTATTTCCTCATGATGAATCATGTCCCTGTGAACAGGTCTATTTCCTCATGATGAATCATGTCACTGTGAACAGGTCTATTTCCTCATGATGAATCATGTCACTGTGAACAGGTCTATTTCCTCATGATGAATCATGTCCCTGTGAACAGGTCTATTTCCTCATGATGAATCATGTCACTGTGAACAGGTCTATTTCCTCATGATGACTCATGTCCATGTGAACAGGTCTGTTTCTTCATGATGAATCATGTCACTGTGAACAGGTCTGTTTCCTCATGATGAATCATGTCCCTGTGAACAGGTCTATTTCCTCATGATGAATCATGTCACTGTGAACAGGTCTATTTCCTCATGATGAATCATGTCACTGTGAACAGGTCTATTTCCGTAAGCAAGCATTTCAAGGGAACGATTACACCCATTGTGTTCAGCACATGTGACAAATAACATTTGATTTGATTTGATGCCTCGACTGTAATAATGAGGTCGTGGAGAGAAAAGAGAGAGATCGAGAGGGCGGAGAGAGAGAGAGAAAGAGAGAGAGAGAGAGAGGGGGAGACAGGGAGATAAGTGGTAAAACAAGTCCCACCCCCCTATAATAAATAATAAATAAATAGATGAAGAGGAGAGAGAGAAAAAAAAGAGAAAGAGAATGAAGAACACCTACACTTTCCAATAATTTGCTTTAAAAAAATATATATATATATACTAGAGATTCGGTCCCTCTCCTTGTTCGGGCGGCGTTCGGCGGTCGACGTCACCGGCCTTCTAGCCACCGCCGATCCACTTTTCATTTTCCATATGTTTTGTCTTTGTCTTACACACCTGGTTTCAATTCCCCAATTACTTGTTCATTATTTAACCCTCTGTTCCCCCATGTTTGTTTGTGAGTAATTGTTTATTGTATTGCGGTCCGTATTTGTGGCCTTGTATTTATACGACGTGTATTGTGATATTTTTTTGTAAAATTGCTTTCATTACTCATATCTGCTGTCCTGCGCCTGACTCATCTCACCAGAAAAAAGGACGAAAAACATGTGTGCAACAGAGGGCTCTGAGAATGGTGCCTTCTCACCTGGGGGGACGCCAGAGTGCCCTGCCTGCTGCCTCGCTCCCCAGAGGAACCAACCTCCCTGCCTGCTGCCTCGATCCCCAGAGGAACCAACCTCCCTGCCTGCTGCCTCGATCCCCAGAGGAACCAACCTCCCTGCCTGCTGCCTCGCTCCCCAGAGGAACCAACCTCCCTGCCTGCTGCCTCGCTCCCCAGAGGAACCAACCTCCCTGCCTGCTGCCTCGCTCCCCAGAGGAACCAACCTGGCACCGACCAGCTACACACAGACGCTTTACAGATTCCTTATTCATCACCACTACATTTACAGAACATTCAAACAAAAATAAACTTTGTATAGTTTTGGGGAAAATATCTGATAGAGTTGGTAGCACAGCTTGCCACAAGTTAAGGGAGGAAACATCATGTACTATTTCCTCCAAGTATTATCAGTAACACACAATATATAGGTACCACCAGTCATGTTCAATGTTGTTGAACATTGACCATTATTACATGTATGTCTTGGAAATTTATTTGTTTTCATTTGTTCTAGATATCATTTTTTTCTTTATGCATTATACAGTATCTACTATTCGTATTGTTGTTGTCGTTGTTTTCATAATTTGTATCTGTATCATGTCATTAAAGCATGTTGAATTAATATGAGAGAGAGATGAGAGAGAGAGGGATGAGAGAGAGAGATGAGAGAGAGGGATGAAAGAGATGAGGGAGAGAGGGATGATAGTGGTCCTAAAAGGTTCCGTGTTAGGACCACTATTGTTTTCACTATATATTTTACCTCTTGGGGATGTTATTCGAAAACATAATGTTAACTTTCACTGCTATGCGGATGACACACAGCTGTACATTTCAATGAAACATGGTGAAGCCCCAAAATTGCCCTCGCTAGAAGCCTGTGTTTCAGACATAAGGAAGTGGATGGCTGAAAACTTTCTACTTTTAAACTCGGACAAAACAGAGATGCTTGTTCTAGGTCCCAAGAAACAAAGAGATCTTCTGTTAAATCTGACAATTAATCTTGATGGTTGTAAAGTCGTCTCAAATAAAACTGTGAAGGACCTCGGCGTTACTCTTGACCCTGATCTCTCTTTTGACGAACATATCAAGACTGTTTCAAGGACAGCTTTTTTCCATCTACGTAACATTGCAAAAATCAGATTTTTTTTGTCCAAAAATGATGCAGAAAAATTCATCCATGCATTTGTTACTTCTAGGTTAGACTACTGCAATGCTCTACTTTCCGGCTACCCGGATAAAGCACTAAATAAACTTCAGTTAGTGCTAAATACGGCTGCTAGAATCCTGACTAGAACCAAGAAATTTGATCATATTACTCCAGTGCTAGCTTCCCTACACTGGCTTCCTGTTAAGGCAAGGGCTGATTTCAAGGTTTTACTGTTAACCTATAAAGCGTTACATGGGCTTGCTCCTACCTATCTTTCCGAGTTGGTCCTGCCGTACATACCTATACGTACGCTACGGTCACAAGACGCAGGCCTCCTAATTGTCCCTAGAATTTCTAAGCAAACAGCGGGAGGCAGGGCTTTCTCCTATAGATCTCCATTTTTATGGAACGGTCTGCCTACCCATGTGAGAGACGCAGACTCGGTCTCAACCTTTAAGTCTTTACTGAAGACTTATCTCTTCAGTAGGTCATATGATTGAGTGTAGTCTGGCCCAGGAGTGTGAAGGTGAACGGAAAGGCTCTGGAGCAACGAACCGCCCTTGCTGTCTCTGCCTGGCCGGTTCCCCTCTCTCCACTGGGATTCTCTGCCTCTAACCCTATTACAGGGGCTGAGTCACTGGCTTACTGGTGCTCTTTCATGCCGTCCCTAGGAGGGGTGCGTCACTTGAGTGGGTTGAGTTACTGACGTGATCTTCCTGTCTGGGTTGGCGCCCCCCCTTGGTTTGTGCTGTGGTGGAGATCTTTGTGGGCTATACTCGGCCTTGTCTCAGGATTGTAAGTTGGTGGTTGAAGATATCCCTCTAGTGGTGCGGGGCCTGTGCTTTGGCAAAGTGGGTGGGGTTATATCCTTCCTGTTTGGCCCTGTCCGGGGGTATCATCGGATGGGGCCACAGTGTCTCCTGACCCCTCCTGTCTCAGCCTCCAGTATTTAAGCTGCAGTAGTTTATGTGTCGGGGGGCTAGGGTCAGTTGGTTATACCAGGAGTACTTCTCCTGTCTTATCCAGTGTCCTGTGTGAATTTAAGTATGCTCTCTCTAATTCTCTCGTTCTCTCTTTCTTTCTCTCTCTCGGAGAACCTGAGCCCTAGGACCATACGTCACGGCAAACCGGGCATGATGACTCCTTGCTGTCCCCAGTCCACCTGGCCTTGCTGCTGTTCCAGTTTCAACTGTTCTGCCTGCGGTTATGGAACCCCTACCTGTCCCAGACCTGCTGCTTTCAACTCTTAATGATCGGCTATGAAAAGCCAACTGACTTTTATTCCTGATTTATTATTTGACCATGCTTGTCATTTATGAACATTTTGAAAATCTTGGCTCTCTCTAATTCTCTCCTTCTCTCTTTCTTTCTCTCTCTCGGAGGACCGGAGCCCTAGGACCATACGTCAGGACTATCGGGCATGATGACTCCTTGCTGTCCACAGTCCGCCTGGCCTTGCTGCTATTCCAGTTTCAACTGTTCTGCCTGCGGTTATGGAACCCCTACCTGTCCCAGACCTGCTGTTTTCAACTCTTAATGATCGGCTATAAAAAGCCAACTGACATTTATTCCTGATTATTATTTGACCATGCTTGTCATTTATGAACATTTTGAAAATCTTGGCTCTCTCTAATTCTCTCCTTCTCTCTTTCTTTCTCTCTCTCGGAGGACCTGAGCCCTAGGACCATACGTCAGGACTACCGGGCATGATGACTCCTTGCTGTCCCCAGTCCACCTGGCCTTGCTGCTATTCCAGCTTCAACTATTCTGCCTGCGGTTATGGAACCGCCACCTGTCCCAGACCTGCTGTTTTCAACTCTTAATGATCGGCTATGAAAAGCCAACTGAAAATTATTCATGATTATTATTTGACCATGCTTGTCACTTGTGAACATTTTGAACATCTTGGCATAGTTCTGTTATAATCTCCACCCGGCACAGCCAGAAGAGGACTGGCCACCCCTCATAGCCTGGTTCCTCTCTAGGTTTCTTCCTAGGTTTTGGCCTTTCTAGGGAGTTTTTCCTAGCCACCGTGCTTCTACACCTGCATTGCTTGCTGTTTGGGGTTTTAGGCTGGGTGTCTGTACAGCACTTCGAGATATTAGCTGATGTACGAAGGGCTATATAAAATAAACTTGATTGATTGATTGATGAGAGAGATGAGAGAGAGGGATGGGAGAGAGGGATGAGCGAGAGGGATGAGTGAGAGGGATGAGAGATAATATTAAAATAGAGAGGGATGAGAGAGGGATGATAGAGAGATGTAGATCCAAAAAATGGAGAGACAAAACAAAAAGAAGAGTCCCTACGTCATGACCCTGGGATGATAAGTTATAGAAGAGCCACTACGTCATGGCCCTGGGATGATAAGTTATAGAAGAGCCCCTACGTCATGGCCCCGGGATGATACGTTATAGAAGAGACCCTACGTCATGGTCCTGGGATGATAAGTTATAGAAGAGGCACTACGTCATGGTCCTGGGATGATAAGTTATAGAAGAGTCCCTACGTCATGGTCCTGGGATGATACGTTATAGAAGAGACTCTACGTCATGGTCCTGGGATGATAAGTTATAGAAGAGACCCTACGTCATGGCCCTAGGATGATAAGTTATAGAAGAGACCCTACGTCATGGTCCTGGGATGATAAGTTATAGAAGAGTCCCTACGTCATGGTCCTGGGATGATAAGTTATAGAAGAGACCCTACGTCATGGCCCTGGGATGATACGTTATAGAAGAGGCCCTACGTCATGGTCCTGGGATGATAAGTTATAGAAGAGGCCCTACGTCATGGTCCTGGGATGATAAGTTATAAAAGAGACCCTACGTCTATGGTCCTGGGATGATAAGTTATAGAAGAGACCCTACGTCATGGCCCTGGGATGATAAGTGATAGAAGAGTCCCTACGTCATGGCCCTGGGATGATAAGTTATAGAAGAGCCCCTACGTCATGGTCCTGGGATGATAAGTTATAGAAGAGTCCCTACGTCATGGTCCTGGGATGATACGTTATAGAAGAGACTCTACGTCATGGTCCTGGGATGATAAGTTATAGAAGAGACCCTACGTCATGGCCCTAGGATGATAAGTTATAGAAGAGACCCTACGTCATGGTCCTGGGATGATAAGTTATAGAAGAGTCCCTACGTCATGGTCCTGGGATGATAAGTTATAGAAGAGACCCTACGTCATGGCCCTGGGATGATACGTTATAGAAGAGGCCCTACGTCATGGTCCTGGGATGATAAGTTATAGAAGAGGCCCTACGTCATGGTCCTGGGATGATAAGTTATAAAAGAGACCCTACGTCATGGTCCTGGGATGATAAGTTATAGAAGAGACCCTACGTCATGGCCCTGGGATGATAAGTGATAGAAGAGTCCCTACGTCATGGCCCTGGGATGATAAGTTATAGAAGAGCCCCTACGTCATGGCCCTGGGATGATAAGTTATAGAAGAGACCCTACGTCATGGCCCTGGGATGATAAGTGATAGAAGAGACCCTACGCCATGGCCCTGGGATGATAAGTTATAGAAGAGTCCCTACGCCATGGTCCTGGGATGATAAGTTATAGAAGAGACCCTACGCCATGGCCCTGGGATGATAAGTTATAGAAGAGACCCTACGCCATGGTCCTGGGATGATAAGTTATAGAAGAGACCCTACGCCATGGTCCTGGGATGATAAGTTATAGAAGAGCCCCTACGCCATGGTCCTGGGATGATAAGTTATAGAAGAGCCCCTACGTCATGGCCCTGGGATGATAAGTTATAGAAGAGGCCCTACGTCATGGTCCTGGGATGATAAGTTATAAAAGAGACCCCACGCCATGGTCCTGGGATGATAAGTTATAGAAGAGAACCTACGTCATGGTCCTGGGATGATAAGTTATAGAAGAGACCCTACGTCATGGCCCTGGGATGATAAGTTATAGAAGAGACCCTACGCCATTGTCCTGGGATGATAAGTTATAGAAGAGACCCTACGCCATGGTCCTGGGATGATAAGTTATAGAAGAGACCCTACGTCATGGCCCTGGGATGATAAGTTATAGAAGAGCCCCTACGTCATGGTCCTGGGATGATAAGTTATAGAAGAGAGCCTACGTCATGGCCCTGGGATGATAAGTTATAGAAGAGACCCTACGCCATGGTCCTGGGATGATAAGTTATAGAAGAGACCCTACGTCATGGCCCTGGGATGATAAGTTATAGAAGAGCCCCTACGTCATGGTCCTGGGATGATAAGTTATAGAAGAGAGCCTACGTCATGGCCCTGGGATGATAAGTTATAGAAGAGCCCCTACGTCATGGTCCTGGGATGATAAGTTATAGAAGAGACCCTACGCCATGGTCCTGGGATGATAAGTTATAGAAGAGACCCTACGTCATGGTCCTGGGATGATAAGTTATAGAAGAGTCCCTTCGTCATGGTCCTGGGATGATAAGTTATAGAAGAGTCCCTACGTCATGGTCCTGGGATGATAAGTTATAGAAGAGACCCTACGCCATGGTCCTGGGATGATAAGTTATAGAAGAGACCCTACGTCATGGTCCTGGGATGATACGTTATAGAAGAGACCCTACGTCATGGCCCTGGGATGATAAGTTATAGAAGAGTCCCTACGTCATGGTCCTGGGATGATAAGTTATAGAAGAGACCCTACGCCATGGTCCTGGGATGATAAGTTATAGAAGAGACCCTACGCCATGGTCCTGGGATGATAAGTTATAGAAGAGACCCTACGCCATGGTCCTGGGATGATAAGTTATAGAAGAGGCCCTACGCCATGGTCCTGGGATGATAAGTTATAGAAGAGACCCTACGTCATGGTCCTGGGATGATAAGTTATAGAAGAGACCCTACGCCATGGTCCTGGGATGATAAGTTATAGAAGAGACCCTACGCCATGGTCCTGGGATGATAAGTTATAGAAGAGACCCTACGCCATGGTCCTGGGATGATAAGTTATAGAAGAGACCCTACGCCATGGCCCTGGGATGATAAGTTATAGAAGAGACCCTACGCCATGGCCCTGGGATGATAAGTTATAGAAGAGGCCATGGTCCTGGGATGATAAGTTATAGAAGAGACCCTACGTCATGGCCCTGGGATGATAAGTTATAGAAGAGACCCTACGCCATGGTCCTGGGATGATACGTTATAGAAGAGACCCTACGCCATGGTCCTGGGATGATAAGTTATAGAAGAGACCCTACGCCATGGCCCTGGGATGATAAGTTATAGAAGAGTCCCTACGCCATGGTCCTGGGATGATAAGTTATAGAAGAGACCCTACGCCATGGCCCTGGGATGATAAGTTATAGAAGAGACCCTACGCCATGGTCCTGGGATGATAAGTTATAGAAGAGACCCTACGCCATGGCCCTGGGATGATAAGTTATAGAAGAGGCCCTACGCCATGGTCCTGGGATGATAAGTTATAGAAGAGAGCCTACGTCATGGCCCTGGGATGATAAGTTATAGAAGAGACCCTACGTCATGGTCCTGGGATGATAAGTTATAGAAGAGACCCTACGTCATGGCCCTGGGATGATAAGTTATAGAAGAGTCCCTACGTCATGGTCCTGGGATGATAAGTTATAGAAGAGGCCCTACAAGTTATAGAAGAGGCCATGGTCCTGTGATCATCCTGTAGTCTCCAGTAACTGCTCGAAAACAACCAAGTGCAAATGTACAAGCCATAACCCCTCCCTATGATGTCTTACCAGCCCAGACTGGTAATTGTGTCGAGGCCTCGGCTCTGAGAGCAGACAGTGGAAGGTTGCGTCTTGTCTTGACTGTCTCCCCAAGATATGATCTGTGGCTGAGGCTCAGTGGTGCAGACAGTGTTTTTCCGTGCTGATGTTCTTTTGTGTCATCATCTACTGTCCTTACTGGCTGGCTAGCTGCCTGACTTGCTGACTGGCTGGCTCAATGGCTGGCTGGCTTCTTGACTGGCTGGTTGACTGGCTGGATGCCTGATTGGCTGGCTGACTGACTGGCTGCCTGGCTGGTTGACTGGCTGTCTGGCTGGTTGACTGACTAGCTGACTGACAGACAGGTTGACAGGCTGACTAGCTGGTTGACTGGCTGGTTGACTGGCTGAATGCCTGATTGGCTGGCTGCCTGGCTGGTTGACTGGCTGTCTGGCTGGTTGACTGACTAGCTGACTGACAGACATGTTGACAGGCTGACTAGCTGGTTGACTGGCTGGTTGACTGGCTGGTTGACTGGCTGACCGGCTGATAGAAGAGAGGAGTGCTTGAAGAATCTCAAATATAAAATATATTTTGATTTGTTACTTGTTACTACTTTTTGGTTACTACATTATTTCATGTGTGTTATTTCATAGTTTTGATGTCTTCACTATTATTCTACAATGTTGAAAATAGTTAAAATAAAGAAAAACCCTTGAATGAGTAGGTGTGTCCAAACTTTTGACTGGTACTGTATGTAAATGTAGCAGAAAAGCTGTAAAAACAAAAAGCTGTGTGTCCTCTGAAGAGTGTGGGAGAATCTACAAGACCCTTTCTAGCCTCTCTTCTGCTTCTCTCTCTTTTTCTCTCTCTCTCCTCTGTCTCTCTGTCTCTCTTCTGCTCCTCTCTCTTTTTCTCTCTCTCTCGTCTGTCTCTCTGTCTCTCTTCTGCTCCCCTCTCTTCTCTGTCTCTCTTCTGCTCCTCTCTCTTTTTTTCTCTCTCTCCTCTGTCTCTCTGTCTCTCTGTCTCCTCTGTCTCTCTCTGCTCCCCTCTCTTCTCTGTCTCTCTTCTGCTCCTCTCTCTTCTCTGTCTCTCTCGAAGTCTATCCGTCTCTCTCCTTCTCTTTTCCTCTCTGTAATGCACACGCATAGCCAATGCACGTCCAAAACCAGGTACAGGTAACCATTGAACCCAATGCAAACCATTGAGGCATTTGAACCCTACGAAAACACATCAAAATATATGCAAGCCACAAATCCCAGGCATTTGAGAAAGAAATCCATGCATTATTACAATGTCACATTTCAAAAACTATTTTGTTTTGTTATTTTATTAAATATTATCTCTTGGATTGAACAAGCGACCCTTAGAGCCAGAGCTCACGGCTTACGCCCATCCACCATCCCCGTTCACATCACCCTAACAAAACCCAAGCCTACCTGATGGTAATAGCGCTCCCTGTTGCCCCTTGTGAAGTAATCTCCTGACGTCCTGCTTACCTGGACGGACGTGGAATTTTGCAGTGGATTTTGAGCGACATGGCTGGTTGTACAGTGTTAGACTGTGAGCTGTTGTGTTATAAATGAAGGAAAATTGTTTCTTTCTGTGTTTATGAATTTGCAGCACATACAATTTTCATGAACCCATCTGATGAAACAACTAGTAATAATAAATAAATACTATGTGATCAGCGCACACACAGACGTACACAAACACACAGACAGACGTACACAAACACACACACATGCCCACACACGCACACACACACACGCCCAAACATGCACACACACGCACACACACTCACACTCACACTCACGCACACGCACACACACACACACACACACACACACACACACACACACACACACACACACACACACACACACACACACACACACACACACACACACACACACACACACACACACATACACACACAGTAATTGTGGATAACAATCCACTCTGTGGGTAGAGAGGGTAGAGGTGCTCTACTGCAGCTGCTGTAACTCCAGGATCCTATCATGACACCCCATATGTCTGATTCCATGTAGTACTGCTGGTTATCTGGGCAGACTAATGGAGCTCAATCAACTTATATGCCTCTGGCTTTAAAAGGACATGAGATGCCTTGGTACTGCAGGATAATTGCAGCCTATACAAGGAGGGCACACTGAGACTGTGGCTAATCCTGAGGCCCTCAAATGGGTGTAGACCTGACCTGCCTGGCTGGCTGGGGCCTGGCTGTACCGGAGTTCTGGGGGCTGGCCCTGGCCTGGCTGGCTGGCTGAGGCCTGGATGCACCAGAGTCCTGGGGGTTGGCCCTGGCCTGGCTGGCTGAGGCCTGGATGCACCGGAGTCCTGGGGGCTGGCCCTGGCCTGGCTGCCTGGGGCCTGGATGCACCAGAGTCCTGGGGGCTGGCCCTGGCTTGGGCCTAAGGATATTTAACCCTTACTTTACCAAGCAAGTTGGCTGAAAATAACATATTTTTTTACAGCAACGACTTGCAGGTGAGGAGAGAGCAATTGAACGGTTACTGCAACAGTGGACCATAGTGATGTTAGCTGATGGACTAAACAGAGTGAGGAGAGTGTGTGTGTGTGAAGGGCTCAAAACTGCGACCAAAACACTCGCATTTGGGACCCTTTGACTTGGCAGTGCGACACAAATTCTTCATTGATTTTGATTCTCATTTTTACGGTCAAGATTTATTTTTAATGAACATTAGTCAAGGCTTTCCCCAAAAAACTTTCCCAATTAAATCTTGACTGAAAAGTAGGTCTATGTGTCAGAATGATATGATGATTTGTATCAATTTGTTTTGCAAACTTTGCCTCCGCTGTACAAAAACAACGCTAGCCAAACACAATGGTCTCTTTCTAGACACATAATAGAATGTATTCATCCCAGACCTCAAAAGTGGCCTCCTGATGTAGCTGATGCATTGTTGTGGACTTATAATATCCCATTTTCGGGGAGTTTTCTATAATTAAAAGTGCTATTTTGAGAGTGAAAAAACGTAAAAAGATTTCAACCGGGAAAATGGTATTTACCAAAAGATGAAACAGATTTTTTTAGGGCCCTACAACTGTGAAAATCACTAACAATAACACCCTTTTAGAGATTGCGCAAAGGTTACATTTTTCCCCCTCCAAACAATCAATGTAAATATGATATTGTCAAGTTTAAATGTAATTATTTCTGTATGGAGTGTAGGTAGGTCATTATAGGCTATAGGCTACTAACTCAGCCCGCAAATTAAAGATAACATTTAAATGATGCGTGCATGATCTGCTTTCCGGGGCCTGTATTATCTTTATTCTGGCCAGTAGCTTTCAGTTGGCACTGGCCTGGTCTGTCACTGGGAATTTTACTTAAAGTACAGAGCCTTCAGAATGTATTCACACCCCTCGACTTTTTCCACATTTTGTTATGTTACAGTCTGAATTTAAAATGGATTACACTTTGGGTTTTTTGGTCACTGGCTTGAACACAACAACCCTGAAATGCTGAAATGTCTTGAGTCAATAAGTATTCAACCCCTTTGTCATGGCAACACCTAAATAGGTTCAGGAGTAAAAATGTGCTTAACAAGTCACATAATAAGATGCATGGACTCTGTGTGCAATAATAGTGTTTAATAACATGCTTTTTTAATGACATCTCTGCACCCCACACATACAATTATCTGTAAGGTCTCTCAGTCGAACAGTGAATTTCAAACACAGATTTAATCACAAACACCCGGGAGTTTTTCCAATGCATTGCAAAGATGGACACCTATTGGTAGATGACAACAACAACAAAAAACATTTGAATATCCCTTTGAGCTTGGTGAAGGTATTAATTACAATTTAGATGGTGTGTCAATATATCCAGTCACTAAAAATATACAGGCGTCCTTCCTAACTCAGTTGCCGGAGAGGAAAGAAACCATTCAGGGAGTTCACCATGAGGCCAATTGTAACGATTGTCGTCGGGAGAAGGGGTGGAGGACCAAAGTGCAGCGTGGTACGTATCCATAATACTTTTAATAAAGATGAACACGCGAACAAAAACAACAAAACGACCAACGAACAGTTCTGAAAGGTGCAACAAACACTAAACAGAAAATAATCACCCACAACTCAAAGTGGGAAAACAGGCTACCTAAGTATGATTCTCAATCAGAGACAACGATTGACAGCTGCCTCTGATTGGGAACCATACCAGGCCAAACATAAATAGAAATAGAAAACATAGACATACAAACATAGAATGCCCACCCACATCACACCCTGACCAAACAAAAAATAGAAACATACAAAGCAATCTATGGTCAGGGCGTGACACCAATGGTGACTTTAAAACAGTTACAGAGATTAATGACTGTGATAGAAGAAAACTGAGTATGGATCAACAACATTGTAGTTACTCTATAATACTAACCCAAATGGCAGAGTGAAGAGAAGAAAGCTTGTAGAGAATATTAACATTTAGTAAAGCAATTCCCTTTTTGTGCTGAATACAAAGTGTTATGTTCGGGGCAAATCCAATACAACACATTACTGAGTACCACTCTCCATATTTTCAAGAATAGTGGTGGCTGCATCATGTTATGGGTACGCACACACACACACATACACATACACATACACATATACACACACACACACACACACATACATACACAGTATAGAATTTTTGTCATGTTTTTTGTTGTTGTAGTATTAGAGGTATTCCTCCATAATGTCTGGTATCTGAAAACTTAACCAGATGCTGTATAGCTGGCTCGCTAGCCAGCTAGCCACCGAATAGCAACACTGTAGAAACTATTACATTCAACGGATCAACGGAACGATTGATTAGTGTAGTGTTAGCTAGCTACATAGTTGTCTTTGCTGTCCTTGTATCTAAGACAATTGTGTAGTTTATACTAATTAACGAGCCAGTTACCGAGGTTACATAGCTAGCTACCGAGGTTACCTAGCCAGCGACACTCTCAAACAAAGTCAACAACGCAGCCACTGCTAGCTAGCCCACTTCCGCAGTACTGTATCATTTTAATAATTTTGGTCAATAAGATTTCTGCAACGCAAGCTTAACTTTCTGAACATTCGAGACGTGTAGTTCACTTGTCATTCCAATCTCCTTTGCATTAGCGTAGCCTCTTCTGTAGCCTGTCAACTATGTGTCTGTCTATCCCTGTTCTCTCCTCTCTGCACAGACCATACAAACGCTTCACACCGCGTGGCCGCGGCCACCCTAACCTGGTGGTCCCAGCGCGCACCACCCACGTGGAGTCCCAGGTCTCCGGCAGCCTCTGGAACTGCCGATCTGCGGCCAACAAGGCAGAGTTCATCTCAGCCTATGCTTCCCTCCAGTCCCTCGACTTCTTGGCACTGACGGAAACATGGATCACCACAGATAACACTGCTACTCCTACTGCTCTCTCCTCGTCTGCCCACGTGTTCTCGCACACCCCGAGAGCTTCTGGTCAGCGGGGTGGCGGCACCGGGATCCTCATCTCTCCCAAGTGGTCTTTCTCCCTTTCTCCCCTTACCCATCTGTCTATCGCCTCCTTTGAATTCCATGCTGTCACAGTTACCAGCCCTTTCAAGCTTAACATCCTTATCATTTATCGCCCTCCAGGTTCCCTTGGAGAGTTCATCAATGAGCTTGATGCCCTGATAAGCTCCTTTCCTGAGGACGGCTCACCTCTCACAGTTCTGGGTGACTTTAACCTCCCCACGTCTACCTTTGACTCATTCCTCTCTGCCTCCTTCTTTCCACTCCTCTCCTCTTTTGACCTCACCCTCTCACCTTCCCCCCCTACTCACAAGGCAGGCAATACGCTTGACCTCATCTTTACTAGATGCTGTTCTTCCACTAATCTCATTGCAACTCCCCTCCAAGTCTCCGACCACTACCTTGTATCCTTTTTCCCTCTCGCTCTCATCCAACACTTCCCACACTGCCCCTACTCGGATGGTATCGCGCCGTCCCAACCTTCGCTCTCTCTCCCCCGCTACTCTCTCCTCTTCCATCCTATCATCTCTTCCCTCTGCTCAAACCTTCTCCAACCTATCTCCTGATTCTGCCTCCTCAACCCTCCTCTCCTCCCTTTCTGCATCCTTTGACTCTCTATGTCCCCTATCCTCCAGGCCGGCTCGGTCCTCCCCTCCTGCTCCGTGGCTCGACGACTCATTGCGAGCTCACAGAACAGGGCTCCGGGCAGCCGAGCGGAAATGGAGGAAAACTCACCTCCCTGCGGACCTGGCATCCTTTCACTCCCTCCTCTCTACATTTTCCTCTTCTGTCTCTGCTGCTAAAGCCACTTTCTACCACTCTAAATTCCAAGCATCTGCCTCTAACCCTAGGAAGCTCTTTGCCACCTTCTCCTCCCTCCTGAATCCTCCTCCCCCTCCTCCCCCCTCCTCCCTCTCTGCAGATGACTTCGTCAACCATTTTGAAAAGAAGGTCGACGACATCCGATCCTCGTTTGCTAAGTCAAACGACACCGCTGGTTCTGCTCACACTGCCCTACCCTGTGCTCTGACCTCTTTCTCCCCTCTCTCTCCAGATGAAATCTCGCGTCTTGTGACGGCCGGCCGCCCAACAACCTGCCCGCTTGACCCTATCCCCTCCTCTCTTCTCCAGACCATTTCCGGAGACCTTCTCCCTTACCTCACCTCGCTCATCAACTCATCCTTGACCGCTGGCTACGTCCCTTCCGTCTTCAAGAGAGCGAGAGTTGCACCCCTGCTGAAAAAACCTACACTCGATCCCTCCGATGTCAACAACTACAGACCAGTATCCATTCTTTCTTTTCTCTCCAAAACTCTCGAACGTGCCGTCCTTGGCCAGCTCTCCCGCTATCTCTCTCAGAATGACCTTCTTGATCCAAATCAGTCAGGTTTCAAGACTAGTCATTCAACTGAGACTGCTCTTCTCTGTATCACGGAGGCGCTCCGCACTGCTAAAGCTAACTCTCTCTCCTCTGCTCTCATCCTCCTAGACCTATCGGCTGCCTTCGATACTGTGAACCATCAGATCCTCCTCTCCACCCTCTCCGAGTTGGGCATCTCCGGCGCGGCCCACGCTTGGATTGCGTCCTACCTGACAGGTCGCTCCTACCAGGTGGCGTGGCGAGAATCTGTCTCCTCACCACGTGCTCTCACCACTGGTGTCCCCCAGGGCTCTGTTCTAGGCCCTCTCCTATTCTCGCTATACACCAAGTCACTTGGCTCTGTCATAACCTCACATGGTCTCTCCTATCATTGCTATGCAGACGACACATAATTAATCTTCTCCTTTCCCCCTTCTGATGACCAGGTGGCGAATCGCATCTCTGCATGTCTGGCAGACATATCAGTGTGGATGACGGACCACCACCTCAAGCTGAACCTCGGCAAGACGGAGCTGCTCTTCCTCCCGGGGAAGGACTGCCCGTTCCATGATCTCGCCATCACGGTTGACAACTCCATTGTGTCCTCCTCCCAGAGCGCTAAGAACCTTGGCGTGATCCTGGACAACACCCTGTCGTTCTCAACTAACATCAAGGCGGTGGCCCGTTCCTGTAGGTTCATGCTCTACAACATCCGCAGAGTACGACCCTGCCTCACACAGGAAGCGGCGCAGGTCCTAATCCAGGCACTTGTCATCTCCCGTCTGGATTACTGCAACTCGCTGTTGGCTGGGCTCCCTGCCTGTGCCATTAAAACCCTACAACTCATCCAGAACGCCGCAGCCCGTCTGGTGTTCAACCTTCCCAAGTTCTCTCACGTCACCCCGCTCCTCCGCTCTCTCCACTGGCTTCCAGTTGAAGCTCGCATCCGCTACAAGACCATGGTGCTTGCCTACGGAGCTGTGAGGGGAACGGCACCTCAGTACCTTCAGGCTCTGATCAGGCCCTACACCCAAACAAGGGCACTGCGTTCATCCACCTCTGGCCTGCTCGCCTCCCTACCACTGAGGAAGTACAGTTCCCGCTCAGCCCAGTCAAAACTGTTCGCTGCTCTGGCACCCCAATGGTGGAACAAACTCCCTCACGACGCCAGGACAGCGGAGTCAATCACCACCTTCCGGAGACACCTGAAACCCCACCTCTTCAAGGAATACCTAGGATAGGATAAAGTAATCCTTCTGACCCCCCCCCCCCCCTTAAAAGATTTAGATGCACTATTGTAAAGTGGTTGTTCCACTGGATGTCATAAGGTGAATGCACCAATTTGTAAGTCGCTCTGGATAAGAGCGTCTGCTAAATGACTTAAATGTAAATGTAAATGTAAAATGGCTGCTTGCTGTATAGTAAAATGGCTGCTTGCTGTATAGTAAAATGGCTGCTTGCTGTATAGTAAAATGGCTGCTTGCTGCATAGTAAAATGGCTGCTTGCTGTATATTAAAATGGCTGCTTGCTGTATAGTAAAATGGCTGCTTGCTGTATAGTAAAATGGCTGCTTGCTGTATAGTAAAATGGCTGCTTGCTGTATAGTAAAATGGCTGCTTGCTGCATAGTAAAATGGCTGCTTGCTGTATAGTAAAATGGCTGCTTGCTGTATAGTAAAATGGCTGCTTGCTGTATAGTAAAAAGGCTGCTTGCTGTATAGTAAAATGGCTGCTTGCTGTATAGTAAAATGGCTGCTTATTGCAGCCAAAAGACAACAAGCCTCTGTAAAATTAAGCACCAAGCAAAAAGGCAGACCTTATTGTGAAATGCTTTTTAATTACAGTACAAGCCCTTAACCAACAGTGCAGTTCAATAAAGAGTTAAGAAAATATTTAGCAGATAAACTAAAGTTATATAAAATAAAATATAACAATAACGAGGATATATACAGGGGGTACCGGCACGAAGTCAATGCGCAGGGGCACTATTGAAGTGTCAGTATTATTGGGTGTTTAGTAGGGTAGGGACAATACCAGTATTATTGGGTGTTTAGTAGGGTAGGGACAATACCAGTATTATTGGGTGTTTAGTAGGGTAGGGACAATACCAGTATTATTGGGTGTTTAGTAGGGTAGGGACAATACCAGTATTATTGGGTGTTTAGTAGGGTAGGGACAA
The DNA here is from genome assembly GCF_045679555.1 of Salvelinus alpinus. NCBI lineage: Eukaryota > Metazoa > Chordata > Actinopteri > Salmoniformes > Salmonidae > Salvelinus > Salvelinus alpinus. The sequence goes on from NC_092087.1 coordinate 8,894,226, forward strand.
TACCAGTATTATTGGGGGTTTAGTAGGGTAGGGACAATACCAGTATTAGTGGGTGTTTAGTAGGGTAGGGACAATACCAGTATTATTGGGTGTTTAGTAGGGTAGGGACAATACCAGTATTATTGGGTGTTTAGTAGGGAAGGGACAATACCAGTATTATTGGGTGTTTAGTAGGGTAGGGACAATACCAGTATTATTGGGTGTTTAGTAGGGTAGGGACAATACCAGTATTATTGGGTGTTTAGTAGGGTAGGGACAATACCAGTATTATTGGCTGTTTAGTAGGGTAGGGACAATACCAGTATTATTGGGTGTTTAGTAGGGTAGGGACAATACCAGTATTATTGGCTGTTTAGTAGGGTAGGGACAATACCAGTATTATTGGGTGTTTAGTAGGGTAGGGACAATACCAGTAGTATTGGGTGTTTATTAGGGTAGGGACAATACCAGTATTATTGGCTGTTTAGTAGGGTAGGGACAATACCAGTATTATTGGGGGTTTAGTAGGGTAGGGACAATACCAGTATTATTGGCTGTTTAGTAGGGTAGGGACAATACCAGTATTATTGGCTGTTTAGTAGGGTAGGGACAATACCAGTATTATTGGCTGTTTAGTAGGGTAGGGACAATACCAGTATTATTGGCTGTTTAGTAGGGTAGGGACAATACCAGTATTATTGGCTGTTTATTAGGGTAGGGACAATACCAGTATTATTGGGTGTTTAGTAGGGTAGGGACAATACCAGTATTATTGGGTGTTTATTAGGGTAGGGACAATACCAGTATTATTGGGTGTTTATTAGGGTAGGGACAATACCAGTATTATTGGGTGTTTAGTAGGGTAGGGACAATACCAGTATTATTGGGGGTTTAGTAGGGTAGGGACAATACCAGTATTATTGGGTGTTTAGTAGGGTAGGGACAATACCAGTATTATTGGGGGTTTAGTAGGGTAGGGACAATACCAGTATTATTGGGTGTTTAGTAGGGTAGGGACAATACCAGTATTATTGGGGGTTTAGTAGGGTAGGGACAATACCAGTATTATTGGGTGTTTAGTAGGGTAGGGACAATACCAGTATTATTGGGGGTTTAGTAGGGTAGGGACAATACCAGTATTATTGGGGGTTTAGTAGGGTAGGGACAATACCAGTATTATTGGGGGTTTAGTAGGGTAGGGACAATACCAGTATTATTGGGGGTTTAGTAGGGTAGGGACAATACCAGTATTATTGGGTGTTTAGTAGGGTAGGGACAATACCAGTATTATTGGGGGTTTAGTAGGGTAGGGACAATACCAGTATTATTGGGTGTTTAGTAGGGTAGGGACAATACCAGTATTATTGGGTGTTTATTAGGGTAGGGACAATACCAGTATTATTGGGGGTTTAGTAGGGTAGGGACAATACCAGTATTATTGGGTGTTTAGTAGGGTAGGGACAATACCAGTATTATTGGGTGTTTAGTAGGGTAGGGACAATACCAGTATTATTGGGTGTTTAGTAGGGTAGGGACAATACCAGTATTATTGGGTGTTTAGTAGGGTAGGGACAATACCAGTATTATTGGGTGTTTATTAGGGTAGGGACAATACCAGTATTATTGGGTGTTTAGTAGGGTAGGGACAATACCAGTATTATTGGGGGTTTAGTAGGGTAGGGACAATACCAGTATTATTGGGTGTTTAGTAGGGTAGGGACAATACCAGTATTATTGGGTGTTTAGTAGGGTAGGGACAATACCAGTATTATTGGGTGTTTAGTAGGGTAGGGACAATACCAGTATTATTGGGTGTTTAGTAGGGTAGGGACAATACCAGTATTATTGGGTGTTTAGTAGGGTAGGGACAATACCAGTATTAGTGGGTGTTTAGTAGGGTAGGGACAATACCAGTATTATTGGGTGTTTAGTAGGGTAGGGACAATACCAGTATTAGTGGGTGTTTAGTAGGGTAGGGACAATACCAGTATTATTGGGGGTTTAGTAGGGTAGGGACAATACCAGTATTATTGGGTGTTTAGTAGGGTAGGGACAATACCAGTATTATTGGGGGTTTAGTAGGGTAGGGACAATACCAGTATTATTGGGTGTTTAGTAGGGTAGGGACAATACCAGTATTATTGGGGGTTTAGTAGGGTAGGGACAATACCAGTATTATTGGGTGTTTAGTAGGGTAGGGACAATACCAGTATTATTGGGGGTTTAGTAGGGTAGGGACAATACCAGTATTATTGGGTGTTTAGTAGGGTAGGGACAATACCAGTATTATTGGGGGTTTAGTAGGGTAGGGACAATACCAGTATTATTGGGGGTTTAGTAGGGTAGGGACAATACCAGTATTATTGGGGGTTTAGTAGGGTAGGGACAATACCAGTATTATTGGGGGTTTAGTAGGGTAGGGACAATACCAGTATTATTGGGTGTTTAGTAGGGTAGGGACAATACCAGTATTATTGGGGGTTTAGTAGGGTAGGGACAATACCAGTATTATTGGGTGTTTAGTAGGGTAGGGACAATACCAGTATTATTGGGTGTTTAGTAGGGTAGGGACAATACCAGTATTAGTGGGTGTTTAGTAGGGTAGGGACAATACCAGTATTAGTGGGTGTTTAGTAGGGTAGGGACAATACCAGTATTATTGGGTGTTTAGTAGGGTAGGGACAATACCAGTATTATTGGGTGTTTAGTAGGGTAGGGACAATACCAGTATTATTGGGTGTTTAGTAGGGTAGGGACAATACCAGTATTATTGGGTGTTTAGTAGGGTAGGGACAATACCAGTATTAGTGGGTGTTTAGTAAGGTAGGGACAATACCAGTATTATTGGGTGTTTAGTAGGGTAGGGACAATACCAGTATTATTGGGGGTTTAGTAGGGTAGGGACAATACCAGTATTAGTGGGTGTTTAGTAGGGTAGGGACAATACCAGTATTAGTGGGTGTTTAGTAGGGTAGGGACAATACCAGTATTAGTGGGTGTTTAGTAGGGTAGGGACAATACCAGTATTATTGGGTGTTTAGTAGGGTAGGGACAATACCAGTATTATTGGGTGTTTAGTAGGGTAGGGACAATACCAGTATTATTGGGTGTTTAGTAGGGTAGGGACAATACCAGTATTATTGGGGGTTTAGTAGGGTAGGGACAATACCAGTATTATTGGGTGTTTAGTAGGGTAGGGACAATACCAGTATTATTGGGTGTTTAGTAGGGTAGGGACAATACCAGTATTATTGGCTGTTTAGTAGGGTAGGGACAATACCAGTATTATTGGCTGTTTAGTAGGGTAGGGACAATACCAGTATTATTGGCTGTTTAGTAGGGTAGGGACAATACCAGTATTATTGGCTGTTTAGTAGGGTAGGGACAATACCAGTATTATTGGCTGTTTAGTAGGGTAGGGACAATACCAGTATTAGTGGGTGTTTAGTAGGGTAGGGACAATACCAGTATTAGTGGGTGTTTAGTAGGGTAGGGACAATACCAGTATTATTGGGTGTTTAGTAGGGTAGGGACAATACCAGTATTAGTGGGTGTTTAGTAGGGTAGGGACAATACCAGTATTATTGGGTGTTTAGTAAGGTAGGGACAATACCAGTATTATTGGGTGTTTAGTAGGGTAGGGACAATACCAGTATTATTGGGTGTTTAGTAAGGTAGGGACAATACCAGTATTATTGGGTGTTTAGTAGGGTAGGGACAATACCAGTATTATTGGGTGTTTAGTAAGGTAGGGACAATACCAGTATTATTGGGTGTTTAGTAGGGTAGGGACAATACCAGTATTATTGGGTGTTTAGTAAGGTAGGGACAATACCAGTATTATTGGGTGTTTAGTAAGGTAGGGACAATACCAGTATTATTGGGTGTTTAGTAGGGTAGGGACAATACCAGTATTATTGGGGGTTTAGTAGGGTAGGGACAATACCAGTATTAGTGGGTGTTTAGTAGGGTAGGGACAATACCAGTATTAGTGGGTGTTTAGTAGGGTAGGGACAATACCAGTATTATAGCATTTCTCCCTTCTCAGAAAAACTCAGGTCAATAGTACTTTATTCTGTTATTCAAAACTAGCCGTGGCGCTTTGCTTCCTAATAGTGCACTTGCTACTTCAACTGCCTTCCTAGGTCCACCAATGAAGAACTATCCAGCTACGTATTGGTCCGGGCTATTTACTCAGTAGGAAACGCAACATGAAAGGAAACAAGGCCTGAGTATTAGGCTTCGTCCCGAATGGCTCCTTATTCCCTGTGGGCTTCGGTCAAAAGAAGTGGCCTATAAAGGGAATAGGTTGTCATTTGGGACTCATATCAGCCTTAGTAGGTTCGAATCCAGGCTGTATCACAACCGGCCGTGATTGGGTTAAATAAAAACATTTTAAAAGTAGTATTTCAGCCAGGTCCACTCTGCCAGGTCCACTCTGCCAGGTCCACTCTGCCAGGTCCACTCTGCCAGGTCCACTCTGCCAGGTCCACTCTGCTGCCTCCTCCAATCCCCTGATTTGTAACCTCAGCTCGGAACACCCATTGTAGCTGTCAGCCGAGTTTTAGCACAGAATTACTTTCCCCATATTAAAAAATGAATACAAACACTGCAGTGCCCACAGATTGCTACCAACTTCAAAAAGGGGCATGTACACACGCACCTACACACACCTACACACACACATACATACAAACCTACACACACCTACACACACCTACACACACACATACATACAAACCTACACACACCTACACACACCTACACACACACATACATACAAACCTACACACACCTACACACACCTACACACACACATACATACAAACCTACACAAACACACACACTATGCCTGGTCAGCCATCAGAAGTGGAGGCAGAGGGAGGGAGGGATGGATGAATAGAGAGAGAGTGAGGCTAGTGAGGGTCATGAGGGATGTGAGGGTAGTGAGGGATGTGAGGGTAGTGAGGGATGTAAGGGTAGTGAGGGATGTGAGTGTAGTGAGGGGTTTGAGGGATACGAGGGTAGTGAGGGATGTGAGGGTTGTTATGGATGTGAGGGTCGTTAGGGATGTGAGGGTAGTGAGGGATGTAAGGGTAGTGAGGGATGTGAGTGTAGTGAGGGGTTTGAGGGATACGAGGGTAGTGAGGGATGTGAGAGTTGTTATGGATGTGAGGGTAGTGAGGGATGTAAGGGTAGTGAGGGATGTAAGGGTAGTGAGGGATGTGAGTGTAGTGAGGGGTTTGAGGGATACGAGGGTAGTGAGGGATGTGAGAGTTGTTATGGATGTGAGGGTCGTTAGGGATGTGAGGGTAGTGAGGGATGTAAGGGTAGTGAGGGATGTGAGTGTAGTGAGGGGTTTGAGGGATACGAGGGTAGTGAGGGATGTGATGGTTGTTATGGATGTGAGGGTCGTTAGGGATGTGAGGGTAGTGAGGGATGTGAGGGTTGTTATGGATGTGAGGGTCGTTAGGGATGTGAGTGTAGTGAGGGGTTTGAGGGATACGAGGGTAGTGAGGGATGTAAGGGTAGTGAGGGATGTGAGGGTAGTGAGGGGTTTGAGGGATACGAGGGAAGTGAGGGATGTGAGGGTAGTGAGGGATGTGAGGGTAGTGAGGGGTTTGAGGGATACGAGGGAAGTGAGGGTAGTGAGGGATGTGAGGGTAGTGAAGGATGTGAGGGTAGTGAGGGGTTTGAGGGATACGAGGGAAGTGAGGGATGTGAGGGTAGTGAGGGATGTGAGGGTAGTGAGAGTCGTTAGGGATGTGAGGGCCGTTAAGGATGTGAGGGTCGTTAGGGATGTGAGGGTATTGCGGAATGTGAGAGTATTGAGGGTAGTGAGGGATGTGAGGGTAGTAAGGGATGTAAGGGTAATGAGGGATGTGAGGGTCGTTAGGGATGTGAGGGTAGTGAGGGATGTGAGTGTAGTGAGGGTAGTGAGTGTAGTGAGGGTAGTAAGGGATGTAAGGGTAATGAGGGATGTGAGGGATGTAAGGGCAGTGAGGGTCGTGAGGGATTTTAGGGTAGTGAGGGTATTGAGGGGTGTGAGAGATGTAAGGGTAGTGGGAGGAGTGAGGGATGAGAGGGTAGGGAGGGTAGTAAAGTTAGTGAGGGTAGTGAGGGATGAGGTACATACGGCTGTAGTAGTAATGTGATGATGTTGATTTATTTGTTTCATCTTAGCCCGCCTGTAGAGAAACAGAAACCATCTCTTTGCTCTGCCTTCGACCTACTGAGGTTTATCCATGAGGCACAAAGCTGGAGTCAGGTCAGCTTTCAGTGCACTGATGCTGCTGGACACCAACCCAACCAAGGCAAGTTACTCCGACAACATTAACCAACCTAACCATAGCAAGTTACTACGACAACATTAACCAACCCAACCATAGCAAGTTACTACACAACATTAACCAACCCAACCATAGCAAGTTACTATGACAACATTAACCAACCCAACCATAGCAAGTTACTACGACAACATTAACCAACCCAACCATAGCAAGTTACTACGACAACATTAACCAACCCAACCATAGCAAGTTACTACACAACATTAACCAACCCAACCATAGCAAGTTACTATGACAACATTAACCAACCCAACCATAGCAAGTTACTACACAACATTAACCAAAGCAACCATAACAAGTTACTACGACTACATTAACCAACCCAACCATAGCAAGTTACTACACAACATTAACCAACCCAACCATAGCAAGTTACTATGACAACATTAACCAACCCAACCATAGCAAGTTACTACGACAACATTAACCAACCCAACCATAGCAAGTTACTACGACAACATTAACCAACCCAACCATAGCAAGTTACTACGACAACATTAACCAACCCAACCATAGCAAGTTACTACGACAACATTAACCAACCCAACCATAGCAAGTTACTACGACAACATTAACCAACCCAACCATAGCAAGTTACTATGACAACATTAACCAACCCAAACATAGCAAGTTACTACACAACATTAACCAACCCAACCATAGCAAGTTACTACGACAACATTAACCAACCCAACCATAGCAAGTTACTATGACAACATTAACCAACCCAACCATAGCAAGTTACTACGACAACATTAACCAACCCAACCATAGCAAGTTATTATGACAACATTAACCAACCCAACCATAGCAAGTTACTACACAACATTAACCAACCCAACCATAGCAAGTTACTACGACAACATTAACCAACCCAACCATAGCAAGTTACTACGACAACATTAACCAACCCAACCATAGCAAGTTACTATGACAACATTAACCAACCCAACCATAGCAAGTTACTACGACAACATTAACCAACCCAACCATAGCAAGTTACTATGACAACATTAACCAACCCAACCATAGCAAGTTACTACGACAACATTAACCAACCCAACCATAGCAAGTTACTATGACAACATTAACCAACCCAACCATAGCAAGTTACTACACAACATTAACCAACCCAACCATAGCAAGTTACTACGACAACATTAACCAACCCAACCATAGCAAGTTACTACGACAACATTAACCAACCCAACCATAGCAAGTTACTACGACAACATTAACCAACCCAACCATAGCAAGTTACTATGACAACATTAACCAACCCAACCATAGCAAGTTACTACGACAACATTAACCAACCCAACCATAGCAAGTTACTACGACAACATTAACCAACCCAACCATAGCAAGTTACTATGACAACATTAACCAACCCAACCATAGCAAGTTACTACGACAACATTAACCAACCCAACCATAGCAAGTTACTACACAACATTAACCAACCCAACCATAGCAAGTTACTACACAACATTAACCAACCCAACCATAGCAAGTTACTATGACAACATTAACCAACCTAACCATAGCAAGTTACTACGACAACATTAACCAACCCAACCATAGCAAGTTACTACACAACATTAACCAACCCAACCATAGCAAGTTACTACACAACATTAACCAACCCAACCATAGCAAGTTACTACACAACATTAACCAACCCAACCATAGCAAGTTACTACGACAACATTAACCAACCCAACCATAGCAAGTTACTATGACAACATTAACCAACCCAACCATAGCAAGTTACTACGATAGCATTAACCAACCCAACCATAGCAAGTTACTACGACAACATTAACCAACCCAACCATAGCAAGTTACTACGACAACATTAACCAACCCAACCATAGCAAGTTACTACGACAACATTAACCAACCCAAACATAGCAAGTTACTACGACAACATTAACCAACCCAACCATAGCAAGTTACTACACAACATTAACCAACCCAACCATAGCAAGTTACTACACAACATTAACCAACCCAACCATAGCAAGTTACTATGACAACATTAACCAACCCAAACATAGCAAGTTACTACGACAACATTAACCAACCCAAACATAGCAAGTTACTACGACAACATTAACCAACCTAACCATAGCAAGTTACTACGACAACATTAACCAACCCAACCATAGCAAGTTACTACACAACATTAACCAACCCAACCATAGCAAGTTACTACACAACATTAACCAACCCAACCATAGCAAGTTACTACACAACATTAACCAACCCAACCATAGCAAGTTACTATGACAACATTAACCAACCCAACCATAGCAAGTTACTACACAACATTAACCAACCCAACCATAGCAAGTTACTACACAACATTAACCAACCCAACCATAGCAAGTTACTATGACAACATTAACCAACCCAACCATAGCAAGTTACTATGACAACATTAACCAACCCAACCATAGCAAGTTACTACGACAACATTAACCAACCCAACCATAGCAAGTTACTACGACAACATTAACCAACCCAACCATAGCAAGTTACTACGACAACATTAACCAACCCAACCATAGCAAGTTACTATGACAACATTAACCAACCCAAACATAGCAAGTTACTACACAACATTAACCAACCCAACCATAGCAAGTTACTACGACAACATTAACCAACCCAACCATAGCAAGTTACTATGACAACATTAACCAACCCAACCATAGCAAGTTACTACGACAACATTAACCAACCCAACCATAGCAAGTTACTATGACAACATTAACCAACCCAACCATAGCAAGTTACTACACAACATTAACCAACCCAACCATAGCAAGTTACTACGACAACATTAACCAACCCAACCATAGCAAGTTACTACGACAACATTAACCAACCCAACCATAGCAAGTTACTACGACAACATTAACCAACCCAACCATAGCAAGTTACTACGACAACATTAACCAACCCAACCATAGCAAGTTACTATGACAACATTAACCAACCCAACCATAGCAAGTTACTACGACAACATTAACCAACCCAACCATAGCAAGTTACTATGACAACATTAACCAACCCAACCATAGCAAGTTACTACACAACATTAACCAACCCAACCATAGCAAGTTACTACGACAACATTAACCAACCCAACCATAGCAAGTTACTACGACAACATTAACCAACCCAACCATAGCAAGTTACTACGACAACATTAACCAACCCAACCATAGCAAGTTACTATGACAACATTAACCAACCCAACCATAGCAAGTTACTACGACAACATTAACCAACCCAACCATAGCAAGTTACTACGACAACATTAACCAACCCAACCATAGCAAGTTACTATGACAACATTAACCAACCCAACCATAGCAAGTTACTACGACAACATTAACCAACCCAACCATAGCAAGTTACTACACAACATTAACCAACCCAACCATAGCAAGTTACTACACAACATTAACCAACCCAACCATAGCAAGTTACTATGACAACATTAACCAACCTAACCATAGCAAGTTACTACGACAACATTAACCAACCCAACCATAGCAAGTTACTACACAACATTAACCAACCCAACCATAGCAAGTTACTACACAACATTAACCAACCCAACCATAGCAAGTTACTACGACAACATTAACCAACCCAACCATAGCAAGTTACTACACAACATTAACCAACCCAACCATAGCAAGTTACTACACAACATTAACCAACCCAACCATAGCAAGTTACTATGACAACATTAACCAACCCAACCATAGCAAGTTACTACGATAGCATTAACCAACCCAACCATAGCAAGTTACTACGACAACATTAACCAACCCAACCATAGCAAGTTACTACGACAACATTAACCAACCCAACCATAGCAAGTTACTACGACAACATTAACCAACCCAAACATAGCAAGTTACTACGACGCATTAAAATAGCACACATGAATACAACAGGGAGAGAGTTGAGATGAGATGCACTTTGCATGAGGATGATCTCTCTCTCTCTCTCTCTCTCTCTCTCTCTCTCTCTCTCTCTCTCTCTCTCTCTCTCTCTCTCTCCCTCCCTCCCTCCCTCCCTCCCTCCCTCCCTCCCTCCCTCCCTCCTCTCTCTCTCTCTCCCTCCCTCCTCCCCCCCTCTCCCCTCTCTCTCTCTCTCTCTAACTCTCTCTCCCCCTCTCCCCCACCCTCCTCTCTAACTCTCTCTCTCTCTGTCCCTCCCCCTCCCTCCCTCCCTCCCTCCTCTCTCCGTGCTGTGTGCTCCACAGTAGGGATTTGTGGTGTGAATCGTTCACTCAGCACTCCTTAAGTGATTATTTATTTCTGGTGCTTTTAAATATCCTCCTTCTCACCCCCCCCACGGCACCGCCGGCCTGCCTGTAAATGATCTGTCAGGGGGGATAGAGATTAAGAGAGGAGGAGGATATACACGGGGGATGGAGGGAGAGATAGAAGGAGGGATATGCACGGGGGATGGAGGGATAGATGCAAGGAGGGATATACACTACCGTTCAAAAGTTTGAGGTCACTTAGAAATGTCCTTGTTTTTGAAAGAAAAGCACATTTTTTTGTCCATTAAAATAACATAAAATTGATCATAAATACAGTGTAGACATTGTTAATGTTGTAAATGACTATTGTTGCTGGAAGCAGCTGAAGGCCAGCATCCCGGAGTCGCCTCGTCACTGTTGACGATGAGACTGGTGTTTTGCGGGTACTATTTAATGAAGCTGCCAGGTGAGGACTTGTGAGGTGTCTGTTTCTCAAACTAGACACTCTAATGTACTTGTCCTCTTGCTCAGTTGTGCACCGGGGCCTTCCACTCCTCTTTCTATTCTGGTTAGAGACAGTTTGCGCTGTTCTGTGAAGGGAGTAGTACACAGCGTTGTACGAGATCTTCAGTTTATTGGCAATTTCTCGCATGAAATAGCCTTCATTTCTCAGAAGAAGAAAAGACTGACGAGTTTCAGAAGAAAGTTCTTTGTTTCTGGCAATTTTGAGCCTGTAATCAAACCCACAAATGCTGATGCTCCAGATACTCAATTAGTCTAAAGAAGGCCAGTTTTATTGCTTCTTTAATCAGTACAACAGTTTTCAGCTGTGCTAACATAAATGCAAAAGGGTTTTCTAATGATCAATTAGCCTTTTAAAATGATAAACTTGGATTAGCTAACACAACGTGCCAGGAAATGGCAGAGCGATTTCTGCATAGTGCTAATTTAATTTGCATAGTGCTAATGCTAATTTACCTACAGCTGAATTACCCCTATTAGCTTAATGCTAAATTACCTTCAGATGAAGTACCCCTATTAGCTTAATGCTAATTTACCTACAGCTGAAGTACCCCTATTAGCTTAATGCTCCTTTACCTACAGCTGAAGTACCCCTATTAGCTTAATGCTCCTTTACCTACAGCTGAAGTACCCCTATTAGCTTAATGCTCCTTTACCTACAGCTGAAGTACCCCTATTAGCTTAATGCTAATTTACCTACAGCTGAAGTACCCCTATTAGCTTAATGCTAATTTACCTACAGCTGAAGTACCCCTATTAGCGTAATGCTCCTCTACCTACAGCTGAAGTACCCCTATTAGCTACAGGTTGTTTCCTCTTAGAAACTGGGTGGTTTGAGCCCTGAATGCTGATTGGCTGACAGCCGTGGTATATCAGACCATAGACCACATGTATGACAAAACACACCACACCCCCTGGTGAGTTATTACTTAATTAGATGGCTCCGAAAGGGAAGGATGGAGATGGAGGATACTGCCACTATGACTTCTACCTCACCTAGTCCAGTTATCATACACGGTGGTGAATCCTATCTTTGGCACTGGAGTCAAATCCATCTGTGTTATACACTACATGGCACTTGCTTGTCGAACATCTCATTCCAAAAGCATGTGCATTAATATGGAGTTGGTTCACCCCTTTGTTGTATATAACAGCCTCCACTCTTCCTGGAGATCTACTTTCCTGTAGGTTTTCAGTCCAATCCTAATTTAGCATATCTGATTCAGCTAGTTAAGGTCTTGTTGAGCAACTAATGAGTAGAATCAGGTGTGATAAAGGGTTGGACTGAAAAACCACAGGAAGGTAGATCTCCATGAAGAGGGTTGGGCAGACCTGCACTAGATTTGGACCCTTGCTGCGAAGATTTGCTTCCATTCAGCCACAAGAGCATTAGTGAGGTCGTGCACTGATGTTGGGCTAATATGCCTGGCTCGCAGTCCAATTCATCCCAAATGTGTTCAATGGGGTTATGGGGTTGAGGTCAGGGCTCTGTGCAGGCCAGTCAAATTCTTCCACACTGATTTCGACAAACCATTTCTGTATGGACCTCAGGGGCCTAGCTCGAACCGTGAATAACAGCCCCAGGCCAATATTCCTTCTCCACCAAACTTTACAGTTGTAACTATGCATTGGGGCAGGTAGTGTTCTCCTGGCATCAGCCAAACCCAGATTCGTCCATTGGATTGCCAGATGGTGAAGCATGATTCATCACTCCAGAGAACATGTTTCCACTGCTCCAGAGTCCAATGGCGGTGAGCTTTACACCCCTCCAGCCGACGCTTGGCATTGCGCATGGTGATCTTAGACTTGTGTTCGGCTGCTTGGCCATTGAAATCATTTCATGAAGCTCCAGACGAACAGTTCTTGTGCTGATTTTGCTTACAGAGGCAGTTTGGAACTCGGTAGTGAGTGTTGCAACCGAGGACAGATGATTTTTTTCTTGTGTGGCCTACCACTTCGGGGCTGAGCCATTGTTGCTCCTAAACGTTCCCACTTCACAATAACAACACTTACAGTTGACCGGGGCAGCTCTGGCATTCTATGACAGTGGCACCTTAAAAAGTCACTGAGCTCTTAAGTAAGTCCATTCTATTGCCAATGTTTGTCTATGGAAATTGCATGGCTGTGTGCTCGATTTTTTACGCCTGTCAGCAACGACTGTGGCTAAAATCATTTGAAAGGGTGTCCACATACTTTTGTATATATAGTGTACAACCATTATCACATTCACTAACCCCATCACCATTACGTATCCAACCAACCAACACAGCACCATGGCAACCATGGGCGCTATGGCAACCACTTTAGGTTCTAATTAGGGGACTTGTGTTTGATCTGAGAAGGAGCTGGTAGTTCTATATGGAGATCTGATCTGATTCTAGAGCTGTGTTTGTGTGTGTGTGTGTGTGTGTGTGTGTGTGTGTGTGTGTGTGTGTGTGTGTGTGTGTGTGTGTGTGTGTGTGTGTGTGTGTGTGTGTGTGTGTGTGTGTGTGTGTGTGTGTGTGTGTGTGTGTCTCTTTCTGTGTTTGTGTGAGTGTGTTTGTATCTGTCTCTGTTTGTGTTTGTGTTTGTGTTTGTGTTTGTGTGTGTGTGCTTGATCTGACATGGAGCTGGTAGTTGTATATGGAGATTTGATTCTACATCTGTGTTTGTGTGCTGGAGGCAGTGGCCTATTTTCTGTTTCTGTCAGAACAATGTTGATGTGATGTATCTGTATCTTTGCATGCTCAGATGGGTCTGACAAGGGTTGATGGAAAATGTAGAACTCAAGAAAAGTAGAATTAGATCCATCCATCACATAAAACCATATGGACACTATACTTCTGTCACTTTTCAACATACATGTTTTCAAGTTTGTGTGTGTGTGTGTGTGTGTGTGTGTGTGTGTGTGTGTGTGTGTGTGTGTGTGTGTGTGTGTGTGTGTGTGTGTGTGTGTGTGTGTGTGTGTGTGTGTGTGTGTGTGTGTGTGTGTGTGTGTGTGTGTGTGTGTGTGTGTGTGTGTGTGTGTGTGTGTGCTAAGGTGCTAAGAGTCAGTGCAGTTCAAGTGTTCAGCAGTCTGATGGCTTGTAGATAGAAACTGTCTCTGAGCCTGTTGGTATCAGACCTCATGCTCTGATACAGTCTGATGGCTTGTAGATAGAAACTGTCTCTGAGCCTGTTGGTATCAGACCTCATGCTCTGATACAGTCTGATGGCTTGTAGATAGAAACTGTCTCTGAGCCTGTTGGTATCAGACATCATGCTCTGATACAGTCTGATGGCTTGTAGATAGAAACTGTCTCTGAGCCTGTTGGTATCAGACATCATGCTCTGATACCGCCTGCCCGACGGTAAGGGAATGAACAGCTCATGGCAGGAAGTGACCTCATGTTGGAGTGTGTGTGGTCCTTGATGATGCTGCGCGACTTCTTCAGGCAACGTTTTGTTGAAGTAGATGTCCTGGATGGATGGGAGCACAATCCCAGTGATGTACTGGACCGTCTTCACCACCCGCTGGAGGGCCTTTCGGTCGTGGACGGAGCAATTCCCGTAACCGGGCCGTAATGCAACCCGGTCAGGACACGTGCTTCTACACCTGCATTGCTTGCTGTTTGAGGTTTTAGGCTGGGTTTCTGTACAGCACTTTGATATATCAGCTGATGTAAGAAGGGCTATATAAATACATTTGATTTGATTTGATGACACTCAACGGTAGTATTAGAAGACGACCCCGGGTGGCACGCCGAATTTCCACCACCGCCTCAGGAAGTAGAGACGCTGTTGCACTGTCTTGACAAGAGTGGTAGTGTTGTTGGTCCATGTCAAGTCCTCTGGGATGTGGACGCTGAGGAACTAGTGGATCAGCAGAGGGCTGAGGACACACCCCTGGGGGGCCCCTGTGTTAAGAGTCAGTGTGCAGGAGGTGTTGTTGCCAATATTTACAGCCTGTGGTCTGCCCGTCAGGAAGTCTAGGATCCAGTTTCAGAGGGTAGTGTCCAGACTACGGCTGACCCCATTTAGTTGACTGGTCGATTGTTTCATCGATTGGCTGACCAATATTTTTTTTGTAAAGAAGTGGCAAATATATTTAAATGATTTATGGCATACGAAACACCTGTCTGATTCACACCTGTCTGAGTGGACTAATCCATTGTGTAGGCCTGTCTCAGTAGACTAATACATTATGTAGGCCTGTCTCAGTGGACTAATACATTGTGTAGGTCTGTCTGAGTGGACTAATCCATTGTGTAGGCCTGTCTGAGTGGACTAATCCATTATGTAGGCCTGTCTCAGTGGACTAATCCATTGTGTAGGCCTGTCTCAGTGGACTAATCCATTGTGTAGGTCTGTCTCAGTGGACTAATACATTGTGTAGGCCTGTCTGAGTGGACTAATCCATTATGTAGGCCTGTCTCAGTGGACTAATCCATTGTGTAGGCCTGTCTCAGTGGACTAATCCATTGTGTAGGCTGCGGGGGGCGCACACCAGTATCACTAGTAGCACATTTACCGTGAACTACCATTATTTCTAATATGCAATGTTTGTTTGGTTAAAGCAATTTCTGTTAATGAATTAAATATATTATTATTATTACAGTCTTACCGTTGACATTGTAGGAGTGGACAAGTTGTTTGCAGAGCACACAACCTCGGCTACACTTCTGAGAAAAAAAGGTTTGGTTAATTTCATTCCATTTACAAGTTAATTCGTTGTCTTTTGTTTGGAGCGCTCCTGTCAATCTTGCGTAAGGACACGCACCGATCACGCATAGAAGTATGCATGGGCTACCTGGCTTGCGCGCAAATGTAGGCCTATAAATGTGTCCATTTGGGGATCTGATACTGTTTCTGATTGTTTAAAGTCACCATCACTGTGGAGCTTCTCAAAGTAATTTTTTCTTTGCCTCAAACAGCAAGTAAACAAAGTCTGTTTTTACATCCATTAAGAATGACAATAGTTCCTCAATGTTTGCAAAAATCCTTCCATGTCATACTCTGATCTGGTTGAAACATCATAAAATAGGCCTACCTGATTACTTCTTATCCCGCAAATAGCCTACAGCTGTGTATGTCTGTCCGGAGTTCACTGGTGTGGGAAACTCTGAGGACTCAGAATATTTTATAAAATGTTGCAAGTTTTCTGGCAGGAGCTTCAGGCCAGACCCAGTTAATAGTTGATGCAGTGTTTTCAAGTTGCTTACAAAGAGGTCATGAGTAGCCAATGTGATTCATAGGATATTTATTTTTATCAGGATATGTTCTACCTGCAAAGTTTTTATTTGTTGCCTTTATGTAGGCTATTTTGACATAATGCCAATGGCAAAATAAGTTACTTTTGGATTTGTATAATTTTAATTTAGATAGAATTTTGATTAACCACATTGATTTTGAGATGTGGAGACTTTATTACAGTCGAAGTCTGAAGTTTACATACACTTAGGGTTGAGTCATTAAAACTCGTTTTTCAACCACTCCACAAATTTCTTGTTAACAAACTATAGTTTTGGCAAGTCGGTTAGGACATCTACTGTGTGCATGACACATGTCATTTTTCCAACAATTGTTTACAGACAGATTATTTCACTTATAATTCACTGTATCACCATTCCAGTGGGTCAGAAATTTACATAAACTAAGTTGACTGTGCCTTTAAACAGCTTGGGAAATTCCAGAAATGATGTCATGGCTTTAGAAGCTTCTGATAGGCTAATTGACATAATTTGAGTCAATTGGAGGTGTACCTGTGAATGTATTTCAAGGCCTACCGTCAAACTTAGTGCCTTTTTGCTTGACACCATGGGAAAATCAAAAGAAATCAGCCAAGACCTCAGAAAAGAAATTGTAGACCTCCCTAAGTCTGATTCATCCTTGGGAGCAATTTCCAAATGCCTGAAGGTACCACGTTCATCTCTACAAACAATAGTACGCAAGTATAAACACCATGGGACCACACAGCCGTCATACCGCTCAGGAAGGAGACGCGTTCTGTCACCTAGATATGAAAGTACTTTGGTGCGAAAAGTGCAAATCAATCCCAGAACAACAGCAAAGGACCTTGTGAAGATGCTGGAGGAAACAGGTACAACAGTATCTACATCCACAGTAAAACGAGTCCTATATCAACATAACCTGAAAGGCCGCTCATAAGGAAGAAGCCACTGCTCCAAAACCGCCATAAAAAAGCCAGACTACGGATTGCATCTGCACATGTGGACAAAGATCGTACTTTTTGGAGAAATGTCCTCTGGTCTGATGAAACCAACATAGAACTGTTTGGCCATGATGACCATTGTTATGTTTGAAGGAAAAAGGGGGACACTTGCCGAAGAACACCATCCCAACCGTGAAGCACGTGGGTGGAAGCATCATGTTGTGGGGGTGCTTTGCTGCAGGAGGGACTGGTGCACTTCACAAAATAGATGATATCATGAGGCCGGAAAATTATGTGGATATATTGAAGCAATATCTCAAGACATCAGTCAGGAAGTTAAAGCTTGGTCGCAAATGGGTCTTCCAAATGGACATTGACCCCAAGTAGACTTCCAAAGTTGCGGCAAAATGGCTTAAGGACAACAAAGTCAAGGTATTGGAGTGGCCATCACAAAGCCCTGACCTCAATCCTATAGAACATTTGTGGGCAGAACTGAAAAAGCGTGTGCGAGGAAGGAGGCCTACAAACCTGATTCAGTTACACTGTCAGGAGGAATGGGCCAAAATTCACCCAACTTATTGTGGGAAGCTTGTGGAAGGCTACCCGAAACATTTGACCTAAGTTAAACAATTTAAAGGCAATGCTTAAAATACTAATTGAGTGTATGTATACTTCTGACCCACTGGGAATGTGATGAAAGAAATAAAAGCTAAAAAAATTATTCTCTATCATTATTCTGACATTTCACATTCTTAAAATAAATTGGTGATCCTAACTGACCTAAAACAGGGAATTTTTACCAGGATTAAATGTCAGGAATTGTGAAAAACTGAGTTTAAATGTATTTGGCTAAGGTGTATGTAAACTTCCAACTTCAACTGTATTTGAGATTCTTCAAAGTAGCCAGCCTTTGCCTTGATGACAGCTTTTCACACTCTTGGCATTTTCTCAACCAGCTTCATGAGGTAGTCACCTGGAATGCATTTCAATTAACAAGTGTGCTTTGTTAATCTGTGGAATTTCTGTCCTTCTTAACGCGTTTGAGCCAATCAGTTGTGTTGTAACAAGGTAGGGGTGGTATACAGAAGATACCCCTAATTTGGTAAAAGACCAAGTCCATATTATGGCAAGAACAGCTCAAATAAGCAAGGAGAAACAACAGGCATCAATACTTCAAGACATGAAGGTCAGTCGATCCAGAAAATGTCAAGAACTTTTAAAGTTTCTTCAAGTGCAGTCGCAAAAATGGCTACCACAGCATTCTGCAGCGATACAACATCCCATCTGGTTTTGGCTTAGTTGTACCATCATTTGTTTTTCAACAGGACAATGACACAACACACCTCCAGGCTGTGTAAGGTCTATTTGACCAAGAAGGAGAATGATGGAGTGCTGCATCAGATGACCTGGTCTCCACAATCACCCAACCTCAACCCAATTGAGATGGTTTGGGATGAGTTGGACCGCAGACTGAAGGAAAAGAAGCCAACAATTGCTCAGCATATGTGGGAACTCCTTCAGGACTGTTGGAAAAGCATTCCAGGTGAAGAGGCGACTCCAGGATGCTGACCTTCTAGGCAGAGTTGCAAAGAAAAAGCCATATCTCAAACTGGCCAATAATTAGAAAAGATAAAGATGGGCAAAAGAACACAGGCAATGGAACTCTGGACAGAGCATCCCGGAGTCGCCTCTTCACTGTTGACGTTGAGACTGGTGTTTTGCGGGTACTATTTAATGAAGCTGCCAGTTGAGGACTTGTGAGGCGTCTGTTTCTCAAACTAGACACTGTAATGTATTTGTCCTCTTGCTCAGTTGTACACTGTGGCCTCCCACTCCTCTTTCTATTCTGGTTAGAGCCAGTTTGTGCTGTTCTGTGAAGGGAGTAGTACAGAGTGTTGTACGAGATCTTCAGTTTCTTGGCAATTTCTCGCATGGAATAGCCTTCATTTCTCAGAAGAAGAATAGACTGACGAGTTTCAGAAGAAAGTTCTTTGTTTCTGGTAATTTTGAGCCTGTAATCAAATCAACAAATGCTGATGCTCCAGATACTCAACTAGTTTAAAGAAGGCCAGTTCTATTGCTTCTTTAATCAGGACAACAGTTTTCAGCTGTGCTATCATAATTCCAAAAGGGTTTTCTAATGATTAATTAGCCTTTTAAAATTATAAACTTGGATTAGCTAACACAATGTGTCATTGGAACCCAGGAGTGATGGTTGCTGATAATGGGCCTCTGTACACCTATGTAGATATTCCATAAAGAAATCTGCCGTTTCCAGCTACAATAGTCATTTACATCATTAACAATGTCTACACTGTATTTCTGATCAATTTGATGTTATGTTAATGGACAAAAAAAGTAGCTTTTCTTTCAAAAACAAGGACATTTCTAAGTGGCTCCAAACTTTTGAACTGTAGTGTATATATATATATATAAACGCGTTCCCGTTTAATAACCGGAAGAATCCCAAAATAATATGACATAAGAAGCTGTTGAAACATGCTACATAGGTTTTGCCTGAACAGCAGTCTATTGATGTGTCGGGACCTTTCTTGTTTTGAGAGCTGTGTGTCACGTTACCTCCCTCTCCGGCCTCTAGGACGTCAGGCTGCTGATTATCTCGCACACCTGTCACCATCTTGACACTCACCTGGACTCCATCACCTCCTTGATTATCTTCCCTATATCTGCCACTCCACTTGGTTCTTTCCTCAGTTGTTATTGACTCTGTTTTCATGTCGGTGCGTTGTTTGTGTTTTGTGGATCTGTCATTAAAACACTCACTCCCTGTACATGCTTCCTGACTCTCAGCACACTCGTTACACTGTGTTAGCCAGCTAACTTTGAGCGGTCAGGCAAGAGCAATTATGAACCTTGTAGGCTAAAAAAAAAATGCTGCCAAAACGACTTATAATAACTGAGAAAAACACTGTACATAGTTAAAACATTTCCTCGTTTCGGGGTTCATCTGGATCAGTGAAGATAACAAAAGAACGCAGATATATTTCTGTAAGTTACCAAGGTGAAACATACTACCGAAGATGAAATTACCCAAGATGTGCAAGTTAAAAGGCAAGATTGACTTCAAGTAAAACATTTGGAAATGTAGCTTGCAAAAAAAAATCTATGGTAAACATAGACATGGCCATCTCATGCATTGTTTTTGCAAAAAATTCCCCAAATGATCTCTTTCATTGTAAGCTAATTTACTTATGTGTGGCTGCTAGCCAAATAGCGTTGCACTTCTGCCATCAATTCTGTCATCTGATGAAAACTAAGCTATTTCCTTACGAATGTTTTGCATAAATGTATTTTGTGTGATGAAAAAAATGTAGTTTCCCACCTCACTCTATTGAAGCAATATAAAACGCTGTCGCCTTTCAATATAAAACGCTGTTCCCTTTCAATATGAGACGCTGTCGCCTTGCAATATAAAACCTTTCAATATAAAACCTTTCAATATAAAACGCAGCTGAAATAGTTTATGACACAGTATGATGGTGGCCTGCGTTTTGAAAATGCAGATTTCTGAAAGCTAACGCGACCTCTCTTCATATGTTCATAACATTATGGACTATTAAGGGTACTGGGAGCACTGATTCTGCAGCCCTACAACCCGATTCAACCACCTCTCTCATTCCCTCCTCTGTAGTCCTGGTACTGTGTGATTTTAAGATGACACTTGATTATTGACGGGTGGCTGCAGTTCAAAAGCACACTGCAGTTTCCCATTTGCTGGTTGTGAGATTACTTTAATGACTGTGGTGGTCTGAGTAATGGTAATGAGTAAGGATAAGTCACCCTTTACCTCAGCTAGGTCTAAATCATTTACTGTAGATGTCTAATGGTGTTCTCAGTAGTGTGTCTTCCCTTTACTCATCACCCTGAGAGAGCGCTGATAGGAATCCGTTTCCTGTAAGGTCAGCTAACATGAGCTGAGGGACCAGTGACACTGGGCGTCTGTGTCTGTCTGTCTGTCTGTCTGTCTGTCTGTCTGTCTGTCTGTCTGTCTGTCTGTCTGTCTGTCTGTCTGTCTGTCTGTCTGTCTGTCTGTCTGTCTGTCTCTCTGTCTCTCTGTCTCTCTGTGTCTTGGCTTTGTGCCCAGGATTTTTCCCTGACCAGGAACTAAATATCTAGGGCCCAGAGTTGTTAATTTCTAGTTCATTACTTCATCTGTAGTAGGCTGCATACCACTCCACATACCCCATATAGTGACATAGAAAAATAACCTCTTCCTCAACGTCAACAAAAACGAAGGAGCTGATCGTGGACTACAGGAGACAGCAGAGAGAGCACGCCCCCATCCACATCGACAGGGCCGCATTGGAAAAGGTCAAAAGCTTAAAGCTTCATTGGCACGTCACTTAGGACCTGAAACGTCCCCTTCACACCGACAGTGTGGTGAAGAAGGCACAACAGCGCCTCTTCAACCTCAGGACGCTGAAGAAATTCTGCTTTGCACCGAAGACACTCACAAACTTTTACAGATGCACCATGGAGAACATCCTGTCAGGCTGTATCACCGCCTGGTAAGACAATTACACTGTCTGGAACCGCAGGGCGAGTGGTGCGATCAGCCCAACACACCATCGGGGACACACTGCCGGCCCTCCAGGATACCTACAGCACCCGGTGTCACAGGAAGGCCAAGAAGATCATCAAGGACCTCAGCCACCTGAGCCATGACCTGTTCACCCTGCTATCATCTAGAAGGAGGAGACAGTACAGGTGCATCAAAGCTGGGACCGAGAGACTGATAAACAGCTTTTATCTCCAGGCCAATCAGACTGTTAAACGGCCACCATTAGCCGGTCTAGTAGCCGGTCTAGTACCCTACTCTGCCCCTTAGTCACTGTCACTAGCCGGCTACCACCCGGTACTCTACCCTGAACCGTAGTCAGTTACTAGCCGGCTACCACCCGGTACTCTACCCTGAACCTTAGTCACTGTCACTAGCCGGCTACCACCCGGTACTCTACCCTGAACCTTAGTCACTATTACTAGCCGGCTACCACCCGGTACTCTACCCTGAACCTTAGTCACTATTACTAGCCGGCTACCACCCGGTACTCTACCCTGAACCTTAGTCACTATTACAAGCCGGCTACCACCCGGTACTCTACCCTGAACCTTAGTCACTGTTACTAGCCGGCTACCACCCGGTACTCTACCCTGAACCGTAGTCACTGTTACTAGCCGGCTACCACCCGGTACTCAAGCCCTGAAACTTAGGCACTGTTACTAGCCGGCTACCACCCGGTACTCTACCCTGAACCGTAGTCACTGTTACTAGCCGGCTACCACCCGGTACTCAAGCCCTGAACCTTAGTCACTGTTACTAGCCGGCTACCACCCGGTACTCTACCCTGAACCTTAGTCACTGTTACTAGCCGGCTACCACCCGTTACTCTACCCTGAACCTTAGTCACTGTTACTAGCCGGCTACCACCCGGTACTCTACCCTGAACCTTAGTCACTGTTACTAGCCGGCTACCACCCGGTACTCTACCCTGAACCTTAGTCACTGTTACTAGCCGGCTACCACCCGGTACTCTACCCTGAACCTTAGTCATTGTTACTAGCCGGCTACCACCCGGTACTCAAGCCCTGAAACTTAGGCACTGTTACTAGCCGGCTACCACCCGCACTCAAGCCCTGAAACTTAGGCACTGTTACTAGCCGGCTACCACCCGGTACTCTACCCTGAACCTTAGTCACTGTTACTAGCCGGCTACCACCCGGTACTCTACCCAGAACCTTAGTCACTGTTACTCAGGCCTACCATCCGGTACTCTACCCTGAACCTTAGTCACTGTTACTCAGGCCTACCACCCGGTACTCTACCCAGAGCCTTAGTCACTGTTACTAGCCGGCTACCACCTGGTTACTCTACCCAGAACCTTAGAGGCTGTTACTCAGGCCTACCACCCGGTACTCTACCCTGAACCTTAGTCACTGTTACTCAGGCCTACCACCCGGTACTCTACCCAGAGCCTTAGTCACTGTTACTAGCCGGCTACCACCTGGTTACTCTACCCTGAACCTTAGTCACTGTTACTAGCCGGCTACCACCCGGTACTCTACCCTGAACCTTAGTCACTATTACAAGCCGGCTACCACCCGGTACTCTACCCTGAACCTTAGTCACTGTTACTAGCCGGCTACCACCCGGTACTCTACCCTGAACCGTAGTCACTGTTACTAGCCGGCTACCACCCGGTACTCAAGCCCTGAAACTTAGGCACTGTTACTAGCCGGCTACCACCCGGTACTCTACCCTGAACCTTAGTCACTATTACTAGCCGGCTACCACCCGGTACTCTACCCTGAACCTTAGTCACTATTACTAGCCGGCTACCACCCGGTACTCTACCCTGAACCTTAGTCACTATTACAAGCCGGCTACCACCCGGTACTCTACCCTGAACCTTAGTCACTGTTACTAGCCGGCTACCACCCGGTACTCTACCCTGAACCGTAGTCACTGTTACTAGCCGGCTACCACCCGGTACTCAAGCCCTGAAACTTAGGCACTGTTACTAGCCGGCTACCACCCGGTACTCTACCCTGAACCGTTGTCACTGTTACTAGCCGGCTACCACCCGGTACTCAAGCCCTGAACCTTAGTCACTGTTACTAGCCGGCTACCACCCGGTACTCTACCCTGAACCTTAGTCACTGTTACTAGCCGGCTACCACCCGTTACTCTACCCTGAACCTTAGTCACTGTTACTAGCCGGCTACCACCCGGTACTCTACCCTGAACCTTAGTCACTGTTACTAGCCGGCTACCACCCGGTACTCTACCCTGAACCTTAGTCACTGTTACTAGCCGGCTACCACCCGGTACTCTACCCTGAACCTTAGTCATTGTTACTAGCCGGCTACCACCCGGTACTCAAGCCCTGAAACTTAGGCACTGTTACTAGCCGGCTACCACCCGGTACTCTACCCTGAACCTTAGTCACTGTTACTAGCCGGCTACCACCCGGTACTCTACCCAGAACCTTAGTCACTGTTACTCAGGCCTACCACCCGGTACTCTACCCTGAACCTTAGTCACTGTTACTCAGGCCTACCACCCGGTACTCTACCCAGAGCCTTAGTCACTGTTACTAGCCGGCTACCACCTGGTTACTCTACCCAGAACCTTAGAGGCTGTTACTCAGGCCTACCACCCGGTACTCTACCCTGAACCTTAGTCACTGTTACTCAGGCCTACCACCCGGTACTCTACCCAGAGCCTTAGTCACTGTTACTAGCCGGCTACCACCTGGTTACTCTACCCAGAACCTTAGAGGCTGTTACTCAGGCCTACCACCCGGTACTCTACCCAGAGCCTTAGTCACTGTTACTAGCCGGCTACCACCTGGTTACTCTACCCAGAACCTTAGAGGCTGTTACTCAGGCCTACCACCCGGTACTCTACCCTGAACCTTAGTCACTGTTACTCTGGCCTTCCACCCGGTACTCAACCCTGCACCTTAGAGGCTGTTACTCAGGCCTACCACCCGGTACTCTACCCTGAACCTTAGTCACTGTTACTCAGGCCTACCACCCGGTACTCTACCCTGAACCTTAGTCACTGTTACTAGCCGGCTACCACCCGGTACTCTACCCTGAACCTTAGTCACTGTTACTCAGGCCTACCACCCGGTACTCTACCCAGAACCTTAGTCACTGTTACTCAGGCCTACCACCCGGTACTCTACCCTGCACCTTAGAGACTGTTACTCAGGCCTACCACCCGGTACTTTACCCTGAACCTTAGTCACTGTTACTCAGGCCTACCACCCGGTACTCTACCCAGAACCTTAGTCACTGTTACTCAGGCATACCACCCGGTACTCTACCCTGAACCTTAGTCACTGTTACTCAGGCCTACCACCCGGTACTTTACCCGGCACCTTAGAGACTGCTACTCAGGCATACCACCCGGTACTCTACCCTGAACCTTAGTCACTGTTACTCAGGCCTACCACCCGGTACTCTACCCTGAACCTTAGTCACTGTTACTCAGGCCTACCACCCGGTACTCTACCCTGAACCTTAGTCACTGTTACTCAGGCCTACCACCCGGTACTCTACCCTGCACCTTAGAGACTGTTACTCAGGCCTACCCCCTGGTTCCTCAACCCTGCACCTTAGTCACTGTTATTAACCGACTACCACCTGGTTACTCAACCCTGCACCTTAGAGACTGTTACTCAGGCCTACCACCCGGTACTCTACCCTGAACCTTAGAGACTGTTACTCAGGCCTACCACCTGGTTCCTCAACCCTGCACCTTAGAGACTGTTACTCAGGCCTACCACCTGGTTCCTCAACCCTGCACCTTAGAGACTGTTACTCAGGCCTACCACCTGGTACTCAACCCTGCACCTTAGAGACTGTTACTCAGGCCTACCACCTGTTACTCAACCCTGCACCTTAGAGACTGTTACTCAGGCCTACCACCTGGTACTCTACCCTGAACCTTAGAGACTGTTACTCAGGCCTACCACCTGGTTCCTCAACCCTGCACCTTAGAGACTGTTACTCAGGCCTACCACCCGGTACTCTACCCTGAACCTTAGTCACTGTTACTCAACCCTGCACCTTAGAGACTGTTACTCAGGCCTACCACCTGGTACTCAACCCTGCACCTTAGAGACTGTTACTCAGGCCTACCACCTGGTACTCTACCCTGAACCTTAGAGACTGTTACTCAGGCCTACCACCTGGTTCCTCAACCCTGCACCTTAGAGACTGTTACTCAGGCCTACCACCTGGTACTCTACCCTGAACCTTAGAGACTGTTACTCAGGCCTACCACCTGGTACTCAACCCTGCACCTTAGAGACTGTTACTCAGGCCTACCACCTGGTACTCAACCCTGCACCTTAGAGACTGTTACTCAGGCCTACCACCTGGTACTCAACCCTGCACCTTAGAGACTGTTACTCAGGCCTACCACCCGGTACTCTACCCTGCACCTTAGAGACTGTTACTCAGGCCTACCACCCGGTACTCTACCCTGAACCTTAGAGACTGTTACTCAGGCCTACCACCCGGTACTCTACCCTGCACCTTAGAGACTGTTACTCAGGCCTACCACCTGGTACTCAACCCTGCACCTTAGAGACTGTTACTCAGGCCTACCACCCGGTACTCTACCCTGCACCTTAGAGACTGTTACTCAGGCCTACCACCCGGTACTCAACCCTGCACCTTAGAGACTGTTACTCAGGCCTACCACCTGGTACTCAACCCTGCACCTTAGAGACTGTTACTCAGGCCTACCACCTGGTTACTCAACCCTGCACCTTAGAGACTGTTACTCAGGCCTACCACCCGGTACTCTACCCTGAACCTTAGAGACTGTTACTCAGGCCTACCACCTGGTTCCTCAACCCTGCACCTTAGAGACTGTTACTCAGGCCTACCACCTGGTTCCTCAACCCTGCACCTTAGAGACTGTTACTCAGGCCTACCACCTGGTACTCAACCCTGCACCTTAGAGACTGTTACTCAGGCCTACCACCTGGTACTCAACCCTGCACCTTAGAGACTGTTACTCAGGCCTACCACCTGGTTCCTCAACCCTGTACCTTAGAGACTGTTACTCAGGCCTACCACCTGGTACTCAACCCTGCACCTTAGAGACTGTTACTCAGGCCTACCACCTGGTACTCAACCCTGCACCTTAGAGACTGTTACTCAGGCCTACCACCCGGTACTCTACCCTGCACCTTAGAGACTGTTACTCAGGCCTACCACCTGGTTCCTCAACCCTGCACCTTAGTCACTGTTATTAACCGACTACCACCTGGTTACTCAACCCTGCACCTTAGAGACTGTTACTCAGGCCTACCACCTGGTACTCAACCCTGCACCTTAGAGACTGTTACTCAGGCCTACCACCTGGTACTCAACCCTGCACCTTAGAGACTGTTACTCATGCCTACCACCCGGTACTCTACCCTGCACCTTAGAGACTGTTACTCAGGCCTACCACCTGGTTCCTCAACCCTGCACCTTAGTCACTGTTATTAACCGACTACCACCTGGTTACTCAACCCTGCACCTTAGAGACTGTTACTCAGGCCTACCACCTGGTACTCAACCCTGCACCTTAGAGACTGTTACTCAGGCCTACCACCTGGTACTCAACCCTGCACCTTAGAGACTGTTACTCAGGCCTACCACCTGGTACTCAACCCTGCACCTTAGAGACTGTTACTCAGGCCTACCACCTGGTACTCAACCCTGCACCTTAGAGACTGTTACTCAGGCCTACCACCCGGTACTCTACCCTGCACCTTAGAGACTGTTACTCAGGCCTACCACCTGGTTCCTCAACCCTGCACCTTAGTCACTGTTATTAACCGACTACCACCTGGTTACTCAACCCTGCACCTTAGAGACTGTTACTCAGGCCTACCACCTGGTACTCAACCCTGCACCTTAGAGACTGTTACTCAGGCCTACCACCTGGTACTCTACCCTGAACCTTAGTCACTGTTACTAGCCGGCTACCACCCGGTTACTCTACCCTGAACCTTAGTCACTGTTACTCAGGCCTACCACCCGGTACTCTACCCTGAACCTTAGTCACTGTTACTCAGGCCTACCACCCGGTTACTCTACCCTGAACCTTAGTCACTGTTACTCAGGCCTACCACCCGGTACTCTACCCTGAACCTTAGTCACTGTTACTCAGGCCTTCCACCCGGTACTCTACCCTGAACCTTAGTCACTGTTACTCAGGCCTACCACCCGGTACTCTACCCTGAACCTTAGTCACTGTTACTCAGGCCTACCACCCGGTACTCTACCCTGAACCTTAGTCACTGTTACTCAGGCCTACCACCCGGTACTCTACCCTGAACCTTAGAGGCTGTTACTCAGGCCTACCACCTGGTTACTCTACCCAGAACCTTAGAGGCTGTTACTCAGGCCTACCACCCGGTACTCTACCCTGAACCTTAGTCACTGTTACTCAGGCCTACCACCCGGTACTCTACCCTGAACCTTAGTCACTGTTACTCAGGCCTACCACCCGGTACTCTACCCTGAACCTTAGAGGCTGCTGCCCTATAGACATAGACATGCAACACTGGTCACTATAATAATGTTTCCATACTGTTTTACTGTGTATATATATATATATATATCTACTGCTGTACTACATTTTTGATTATTTTTTAAATGTTTGATCATTGTGTGCTTGTTTGACATTTAGTGTATTGATTGATAGGAACTAGGAACATAAGCATTTCGCTGCAACCATCATAACACCTGCTAACTGTGTACGAGACCAATAACATTTGATTTGATTTGATAGACTCACTTTTTCCACTGGTAACACTGGTTCTACAAACTCTTTCAGTTGATGACGTCAGCACCTGATTTGGTCGCAAACAATTTGCGATAATGACCTGACCTGTGTCCCATAAAGTGCATATACAACAACATGTGGACACCGCCTTCAAATTAGTGGATTCGTCACAAGTATTTCAGCCACACCCGTTGCTGACAGGTGTATAAAATCAAGCACACCGCCATGCAATCTCCATAGACAAACACAGGCAGTAGAATGGCCATTGAAAGACAGAGGGCACACGTAAACAGCCATCTCCACGCACTGCCACAAACTGACGGCTCAGTTTGAAACCTCATGTTTTTTTGTGAAACCCTAAATGTGTTTGCTAATTAGGGGTGTATATCAAACGAGCAACACATCCTTTTTTTAAGTTAAAAAGTGGTTAATGAACTCTGAGTAATGAGATGTGTTGTGAACCAGAGATAAAGGACAATACTGAACATGGTCTCTATTACACTCAGGGTGTCCCCCAAATGGCACCCTATTCTCTTTGTAGTGCACTAGGTCCTCTGGTCAAAAGTAGTGCACTATATAGGGAGTAAGGTGTTATTGGGGACACCCCCAGAGAGAGAGAGAGAGACAGTGGTGCAGAGTGGAACGCAGACGAGGGAGCACAGATCTATCATCATCGTGCCCTTGCCTGTCAGAGGAAAAACCAGCTCCATTTCCCAGTATTATTTCCTGTCATAGCCCTGTGTCGCTCAGTCACACACATACACACGAGCACCGCGTTGCTCCGTCACACACAACCACACACACACACAAGCCCCGAGACGCTCAGTCACACACACACACACACACACACACACACACACACACACACACACACACACACACACACACACACACACACACACACACACACACACACACACACACACACACACACACACACACACACACACACACACACACACACACACACACACACACAAGCCCTGCGTCATACATTTTACACGGCTGATTGTTGGAGCCATCTCGTGCATATTTACATTTTACATCTCCACCTATTTTCTTCATATAAATGTTACCACTGTAGTATTTCACTGAAGAAAACAGCCCTGCCATTAGATAATCTATAATCTTCATTACTGAGTATCACTTCTACTGTATATGCGGATCTGAACGTAATAGTCAATTGGTTCAGGAAATGAACATGTAAGATGATACTTGTATGATGAAACTAACTCTATACTAATGTACACGGAGGCGCGTGTTACTGTATGTTCATCAGTCATGGGCGGCCATCTTTAGTGCCCATCAACAAACCACAGATATCTGAGGCATCAGTCACTGTCTCACATCAACGGCCATCTGCACGGACAACTGCGTGTCGCCTTACAATGAAGCCATCTGACGTGAGACAATGAGGCATCAGAATCATATTCATCAAATACCTACAACAGTTCTCAAATCAAAACAAATTTTATTTGTCACATGCGCCGAATACAACAGGTGTAGTAGACCTTACAGTGAAATGCTTACTTACGAGCCCCTAACCAACAATGCAGTTAAGAAAAATAAGTGTTACGTAAAAATGTGGAGGCTATATACAGGGTGTTATGGTACAGAGTCAGTGTGGAGGATATATACAGGGGGTACCGGTACAGAGTCAATGTGGAGGATATATACAGGGTGTTACGGTACAGAGTCAATGTGGAGGCTATATACAGGGTGTTACGGTACAGAGTCAATGTGGAGGCTATATACAGGAGGTACCGGTACAGAGTCAATGTGGAGGCTATATACAGGGTGTTACGGTACAGAGTCAATGTGGAGGCTATATACAGGGTGTTACGGTACAGAGTCAATGTGGAGGCTATATACAGGTGGTACCGGTACAGAGTCAATGTGGTGGCTATATACAGGGTGTTACGGTACAGAGTCAATGTGGAGGCTATATACAGGGTGTTACGGTACAGAGTCAATGTGGAGGCTATATACAGGGTGTTACGGTACAGAGTCAATGTGGAGGCTATATACAGGGTGTTACGGTACAGAGTCAATGTGCAGGGGTACAGGTTAGTCGAGGTAACTGGGGTAATATGTACATGTAGGTACAATTCTCTTTCCCTCTCTAGTGTCGACCACTAAGGATAAAATGTTGGAAATGTAAACTTCCCAAAAAGGACTAGCGATGATGATGATGGACAGGAGAAATCTAATATCACCAAGTAACATCCAGAGTATGTTGCCTAGCAGCACCATATCACTAAGTAACACCCAGAGTATGTTGGGAAAAGGGAATACCTAATCAGTTGTACAACTGAATGCATTCAACCAAAATATGTCTTCGGCATTTAACCCAACCCCTCTGAATCAGAGAGGTGCGGGGGGGCTGTCTTAAAGCGACGTCCACGTTATCGGTGCCCTGGGAGCAGTTGTTGTTGGGGGTTAACTGCCTTGCTCAAGGGCAGAATGGCACCTTTCGGTTACTGGCCCAATGCTCTTCATCGCTAGGCTAGGCTGGGTGATTGCACTTCCTTTGCAAAGGCTGATTCTGATCTGGATTCTGATTCCAGGGACCAATATTGCTGTTGTTAGAACTGTTTATGTTCTCTAGCATACTACTAAGAATTAAGTAATTCATGTAGGCTTGCATTCGAGGTGGCATGCTAGTAAGGAAGGCCATTGGAACATGTCTTTCCTTAGACGCTAGACCAGGGATCATCAACTAGATTCAGACAGGAAGTAGTCCCCTAGACCAGGGATCATCAACTAGATTCAGACAGGAAGTAGTCCCCTAGACCAGGGATCTTCAACTAGATTCAGACAGGAAGTAGTCCCCTAGACCAGGGATCTTCAACTAGATTCAGACAGGAAGTAGTCCCCTAGACCAGGGATCTTCAACTAGATTCAGACAGGAAGTAGTCCCCTAGACCAGGGATCTTCAACTAGATTCAGCCGGGGGCTGATTTTTCTTCTTGACCAGATGGGCATGGGACCGGAAAACAATTACAAAAACATTTTATACTGCAAATTGACAGCAAGAAGCCTAAACAGATATAATATTTGACTAAAACATAATAATTTCAAACTTTGCTTACATTTGTTATACGAACACATATACAGTATCTCTCTATTATGCATGGAAATACTTTGGAACAGATTAGACTAAATGAAAGTTAATTTGCTGGTGTTGTTACAGGTCTTTTATGTCCAACAATAAAAAATAAAAATAAAAATATATATATATAAAAAAAATAAAATAAATTGCTTAGAAAATATATATATATATATAATATATATATATATATATATTTTCTAAGCAATTTTTTTTTTTTATATATATATATATATATATATATATATATATATATATATATATATAAAAAATTGCTTAGAAAATTTTGGGGGGGACAAATAAAATCAATCGCGGGCCAAATTTGGACCACGTGCCGCCAGTTGGGGAATCCTGCTCTAGGCTATAATCAGAGACGCATTGATCTCCAAGAAAGATCATCGCTGTGACAGGGCAGCATCCGTAGACTAAGCACCGTCGGTCGACGGCAGGCACAGAGCCTCAGTACGCAACCCCGAGTACGGATAGCATTTATGCGGTGGAGTGGAGGAGGAGCATACCTGGGTTCAAATACTATTTGGAATCCTTTCAATTACTATGAGGGTTTGCTTTATCCTATCTAAGGGTTTGCTTTAGCCAATGGGCAGGGTTTGTATTTTTAAGACCTTTCTATTGGTTCCCATGCAACAGGAAAGCTCAAATACAGTATTTGAAAAATGTCAAATAGTATTTGAACCCAGGTATAGAGTGGAGTGATCTGACTGAGAACTTAATACAGAGCATGCATGCGGACAGGACCCTAGTACAGCCTGTTACATGATACCCCGTTTCTCCTTCTGCTGCTGCCCAGCTGTGCTCTGTTCTGCTCTCCGCCTTCCCTGGGCCTGTTCCGCCTCCCATCACGCCTCCCTGTTCTCTTCCTCATCGCCCTAGTGCAGCCAGCCAGCCAGCCAGGCTTGTGCCTTGATCTCAGCCAAAGCATTTATAATTGATTCTTTAAGGGTCTCTCTCTCTCTCTCTCTCTCTCTCTCTCTCTCTCTCTCTCTCTCTCTCTCTCTCTCTCTCTCTCTCTCTCTCTCTCTCTCTCTCTCTCTCTCTCTCTCTCTCTCTCTCTCTCTCTCTCTCTCTGTCTCTCTCTCTGTCTCTCTCTCTGTCTCTCTCTCGTTATTATAAACACATTTTCAGAGGGCAGGAGCAGCGACTGCCAGGGTGACACGGATTAAATGGAATCCTTAGATCCCTTTCTCACTCCCGATCCCTCTCTACTTCACTGCTTTTACCTTCCACCCCTTTCCCCCACTTCAGAGCCCTGTGTGACCTATCATGTCAGACCTCACAACCCTCTCTCTTTGTATCTCTCTCTCTCTCTCTCTAACTAACCAGACACCCAGTGAGAGGCTGTGATTGCATGTTACTGGGAGAGATAGAGAGCGAGATGGAGAGAGAGATGGAGAGAGAGATAGAGAGAGAGAAGCAGGAGGGAAGTGGGGTATGTTTGGCCATTTTGGCAGTCACATAAAAGCGGAAACTTGGACTATCACATCCCCTCCCCAGGAGAAGATAGCGTGTTTATCGCAGAACTAGGCTAACTAGGCTAAGAAAACAGGGCATGAAGGCCACACTCAAACTCACAGGGCAGTGAGTGGTGTTTGTATGGCTGCTGTGAGGTAATGCTGGTGTTTGTATGGCTGCTGTGGAAGGTAGCTCTACAGGAAGGTAGCTCTACAGGAGGGTAGCTCTCCAGGAACACTGAAGGTTGGAGAACCCCTACAGGAGGGTATCTCTCCAGGAACACTGAGGTTGGAAAGGCCTGGTACAGATGAACCACAGAAATACACAGACAGAGCTCACTATGATGACAGAGACTGACTGCAGCGGCATGTCTGTCTCCTAATTGATGGCTAAATTACCACAGTAATAGAGAATGGATTGATCTGGTCTGGGGGAGGGGGAAGGGGAGGGGTTGGAATCACAGGCTACAGGCCGAGTAGAATGGCAGAATCATCCCGCTATCAGCTCCTGGATGAGACTGGAAATGCTATTAAAAAAGTAGTAAAAGAGAAGGTGAGAGACGGTGTGTGTGTGTGTGTGTGTGTGTGTGTGTGTGTGTGTGTGTGTGTGTGTGTGTGTGTGTGTGTGTGTGTGTGTGTGTGTGTGTGTGTGTGTGTGTGTGTGTGTGTGTGTGTGTGTGTGTGTGTGTGTGTGTGTGTGTGTGTGTGTGTATGTGTGTGTGTGTGTCTTTCCCAGGTGTCTTTGAGCTGTTCTTATTGATCACATCTTATTAGTGCTACTTCATTAGAGCCCAGAGAGGACTGGGAGAAGCTGTGAAACGGATCTACTTCATTAGAGCCCAGAGAGGACTGGGAGGGAGCTGTGAAAGAGATCTACTTTATTAGAGCCCAGAGAGGACTGGGAGGGAGCTGTGAAACAGATCTACTTCATTAGAGCCCAGAGAGGACTGGGAGGGAGCTGTGAAACAGATCTACTTCATTAGAGCCCAGAGAGGACTGGGTGGGAGCTGTGAAACGGATCTACTTCATTCGAGGACTGGGAGGGAGTTGTGAGTCGGATCTACTTCATTAGAGCCCAGAGAGGACTGGGAGGGAGCTGTGAAACGGATCTACTTCATTAGAGGACTGGGAGGGAGTTGTGAGTCGGATCTACTTCATTAGAGCCCAGAGAGGACTGGGAGGGAGCTGTGAAACGGATCTACTTCATTAGAGCCCAGAGAGGACTGGGAGGAGCTGTGAAACAGATCTACTTCATTAGAGCCCAGAGAGGACTGGGAGGGAGCTGTGAAACGGATCTACTTCATTAGAGCCCAGAGAGGACTGGGAGGAGCTGTGAAAAGTAATCCTAAACTGAGGGGCAGTCTGGAGTCAAGATACATGGTCAATATAGACTCGAGGTCATTATAGACTCATGTTCATTATAGCCTAATATTGAGTTGCACATCCCCCCCCCCCCTCCCCCTGCCCAAGGAACAGCCTCAATTCGTCGGGGCATGGTGTCGAAAGTGTTCCACAGGGATGCTAGCCCATTTTCACTCCAATGCTTCCCACTGCTGTGTGAAGTTGGCTGGATGTCCTTTGGGTGGTGGACCATTCTTGATACACACGGGAAACTGTTGAGCGTGAAAAACCCAACAGCGTTGCAGTTCTTGACACAAACCGGTGTGCCTGGCACCTACTACCACACCCCGTTCAAAGGCATTTCAATATTTTGTCTTGCCCATTCACTCTCTGAATGGCACACATACACAATCCATGTCTTAATTGTCTCAAGTGTTAAAAGTCCTTCTTTAACCTGTCTCCTCCTGTTCATCTACACTGATTGAAGTAGATTTAACAAGTGACATCAATAAGGGATCATAGCTTTTACCTGGATTCACCTGGTCAGTCGATGTCATGGAAAGAGCAGGTGTTCTTAATGTTTTGTATACTCAGTGTAGACTCATGATCATTATAGGTCATCAGCTGAGAAGATGGAGGTTAACTCATGCTGTGTTTCCCCTATCGTTGTAGAGGCAGGATGCCCCACCTGGAAATTAAGCTAGGGGAAAGACTGGACTGTTGAGCTGTGTGAGTCTAGATATGCCTAGTGAATCACTTTGTGTGTATTTAACAACTAGTGCTGTAACAACAACAAAAAGTCAAACACTTGTTATTTGGCAAGTGCACCTTAGACTACCTTACCTTACATTATAGCTGAACTTACCTCACCTCACCTCACTGTCACTCGCTGTTACTAATAGGAGCCTGGAGTCAGAGCAGTTACCTGAGGGTTGTAATATTGGGATGCAGCAGACAAAAAAGACCAATATTAAATTTATGTATATAATATTTTTTTATTTTAGGTGGTAGATCAGATTTAATACTGCAGATAGATTGTAGCTTCCATCAATGTAGTTGTCTACATCACTTCCAATCCTCCATATAGTATTTTGCAAATATATATACACATACATACACATATAAATACATACATATACACATACACACATGTATATATATATTTTTTTAAATATATATTTCCTTTATTCCCCTCCAACCCTACCACCACTCCCCCAACTGGAGCAAAGCAGTGAACAACGATGATTAGGCCTGTATTTCCAGCTTATACATACTATATACATTTTACAATAGCTTTATTTTTGTTTGTTTTTAACTCATTCTTCCTCTACCCTCAACCTCTCCCATATATTTAGGATGTCCATCCAGTTTGATTTCTATTTGCCATATCTTTCAGACTGGTTCTTACGTTTTACGGGCCCAGTATGTTTTACATTAGTTATCTTGTTATTAGTTGTTATTAGTCCCAACCTTCAGCTCCATTTAACCCCTCCCGTCTATCTCTTAACACCATCCATATTGGATTTCTATTTTGCCATATTTTTTCCAACTGTGCTGTGATGTATCACAAAAGTTCTGAACCTTTCTACAGATTGTAAATTGAAAATAAACAGTTTTGCTAAAGGTATTATTATATTAATTAGATAGATATTACTACAGTGTGTGTGTGTGTGTGTGTGTGTGTGTGTGTGTGTGTGTGTGTGTGTGTGTGTGTGTGTGTGTGTGTGTGTGTGTGTGTGTGTGTGTGTGTGTGTGTGTGTGTGTGTGTGTGTGTGTGTGTGTGTGTGTGTGTTGCACTGTGTACCAAAACGTTGGTACTTTTTTCCAATATTATAACGTGAAAAAACGGTCCGGTATTTTAATTTGTTCCTGTCGGTTGTTCTATCATATGTGTCGTACGTTTTGGAAATCAACTAAAATGTATTGAACTTCTAACTTACATTAGAAAATGTATTTAATTTGCTCAAGCGTAGGCATATCACAATTCATGAACCGAATGCATCAGTGATTTTTGTATTACTTCCAACTTTCTGAAGAGACGACAGCACAGGAATGACCCTGTGTCTGTGTGTGATGTGTGCATTACGTCTACGACTTTGTGTAGCCGTTAGCGATGCTAATGATAACCGTCTTCAGGTAGATGGAAATACTTTCCCAATGACCTTAAAAGTAATCAATTAAAAGTTAACTACAAAGTATCGTATATGCCTACCTGGTAGAATCATGATTATTTGCATCAATCCAGTGGGCATTTGTTTTGAAAACTCCATCACAAATGCACTACAGAAACAGCGCTAACCCAACGGCAGCGCTAGGTGCCTGTGCTACAGAAACAACGCTAACCCAACAACAGTGCTAGGTGCCTGTGCTACAGAAACAGCGCTAACCCAACGACAGCGCTAGGTGCCTGTGCTACAGAAACAGCGCTAACCCAACAACAGTGCTAGGTGCCTGTGCTACAGAAACAGCGCTAACCCAACAACAGTGCTAGGTGCCTGTGCTACAGAAACAGCGCTAACCCAACGACAGTGCTAGGTGCCTGTGCTACAGAAACAGCGCTAACCCAACAACAGTGCTGGGTGCCTGTGCTACAGAAACAACGCTAACCCAACAACAGTGCTAGGTGCCTGTGCTACAGAAACAGCGCTAGGTGCCTGTGCTACAGAAACAACGCTAAGCCAACAACAGTGCTAGGTGCCTGTGCTACAGAAACAGCGCTAACCCAACAACAGTGCTAGGTGCCTGTGCTACAGAAACAGCGCTAACCCAACAACAGTGCTTGGTGCCTGTGCTACAGAAACAACGCTAAGCCAACAACAGTGCTAGGTGCCTGTGCTACAGAAACAGCGCTAACCCAACGACAGTGCTAGGTGCCTGTGCTACAGAAACAGCGCTAACCCAACAACAGTGCTTGGTGCCTGTGCTACAGAAACAGCGCTAACCCAACGACAGTGCTAGGTGCCTGTGCTACAGAAACAGCGCTAACCCAACAACAGTGCTTGGTGCCTGTGCTACAGAAACAACGCTAACCCAACAACAGTGCTAGGTGCCTGTGCTACAGAAACAGCGCTAGGTGCCTGTGCTACAGAAACAGCGCTAACCCAACAACAGTGCTTGGTGCCTGTGCTACAGAAACAACGCTAACCCAACAACAGTGCTAGGTGCCTGTGCTACAGAAACAGCGCTAGGTGCCTGTGCTACAGAAACAACGCTAAGCCAACAACAGTGCTAGGTGCCTGTGCTACAGAAACAGCGCTAACCCAACAACAGTGCTAGGTGCCTGTGCTACAGAAACAGCGCTAACCCAACAACAGTGCTTGGTGCCTGTGCTACAGAAACAACGCTAAGCCAACAACAGTGCTAGGTGCCTGTGCTACAGAAACAGCGCTAACCCAACGACAGTGCTAGGTGCCTGTGCTACAGAAACAGCGCTAACCCAACAACAGTGCTTGGTGCCTGTGCTACAGAAACAGCGCTAACCCAACAACAGTGCTAGGTGCCTGTGCTACAGAAACAGCGCTAACCCAACGACAGCGCTAGGTGCCTGTGCTACAGAAACAGCGCTAACCCAACGACAGCGCTAGGTGCCTGTGCTACAGAAACAGCGCTAACCCAACAACAGTGCTAGGTGCCTGTGCTACAGAAACAGCGCTAACCCAACAACAGTGCTTGGTGCCTGTGCTACAGAAACAGCGCTAACCCAACAACAGTGCTTGGTGCTAGCAAGAGTAACTACACTCAAAAATGTAAATTTCATAGGTTTTTTCCAGACCTCAAAAGTGGTCTCCTGGTGTGGTTTAAGCATCGTTGTAGACTTAGAACATCCAATATTGTTGTTTTTCTATACAAAATCAGTCGTTCAGGTATCACACTAGTGTGAGTGTGCCCGTGTTCACTACTGTCAGCGTGCTAGTCAATATGTTAGAGAGAGATGGATTGAGACACACAGACATCCAAAGACATACAGTGAATTTGGAAAATATTCAGACCAATTGACTTTTTACACATTTTCTTATTCTTGATATTGATGATATTGATGAAATTGATTAAATCGTTTTTTCCCCCTCATCAATCTACACACAATATCGAATAATGACAAAGCAACAACAGTTAATTTTTTACTTACATTAGCAAATTGATTAAAAATGAAAAACAGAAATATCACATTTACGTAAGTATTCATTTACACAAATATTACTCAGTACTTTGTTGAAGCATCTTTGTCAGTGATTACAGCCTCGAGTCTTCTTGGATATGACGCTACAAGCTTGGCACACCTGTATTTGGGGAGTTTCTCCCATTCTTTGCAGATCCTCTCAACCTCTGTCAGGTTGGATGGGGAGCGTAGCTGCAGAGCCGTTTTCAGATCTCTCCACAGATGTTTGATCAGGTTCAAGTCCGGGCCCTGGCTGGGCAACTCAAGGACATTCAGAGACTTGTCCCGAAGCCACTTCTGCGTTGTCTTGGCTGTGTGCTTAGGGTTGTGGTCCTGATGGAAGGTGAACCTTCGCCCCAAGTCTGAGGTCCTGAGTGCTCTGGAGCAGGTTTTCATCAAGGATCTCTCTGTACTTTGCTCTGTTCATCTTTCCCTCGATCCTGACTGGTCTCCCAGTCCCTGTTGCTAAAAAACATCCCCACAGCATGATGCTGCCACCACCATGCTTCACCGTAGGGATGGTGTCAGGTTTCCTCCAGATGTAACACTTGGCATTCAGGCCAAAGAGTTCAATCTTAGTTTCATCAGACCAGGGAACCATGTTTCTCATGGTCTGATAGTCCTTTAGGTGCCTTTTGGCAAACTCCAAGCGGGCTGTCATGTGCCTTTTACTGAGGAGTGGCTTCCATCTGGTCACTCTACCATAAAGGCCTGATTGGTAGAGTGCTGCAGCGACGGTTGTCCTTCTGGAAGGTTCTCCCATCCCTTGGAGCTCTGTCAGAGTGACCATCGGGTTCTTGGTCACCTCCCTGTCCAAGAAACTTCTCCCTCGATTGCTCAGTTTGGCTGGGCGGCCAGCTCTAGGAAGAGTCTTGGTGGTTCCAAACTTCTTCCATTTAAGAATGATGGAGGCCACTGTGTTCTTGGGGACCTTCAACGCTGCAGAAATGTTTTGGTACCCTTCCCCAGATCTGTGCCTCGACACAATCATGTCTCAGTACTCTACGGACAATTCCTTCGACCTGATGGCTTGGTTTTTGCTCTGAGATGCACTGTCAACTGTGGGACCTTATATAGACCGGTGTGTGCCTTTCCAAATCATGTAAAATCAATAGAGTTTACCACAGGTGGACTCCAATCAAGTTGTAGATACATCTCAAGGATGACCAATGGAAACAGGATGCACCTGAGCTCAATTTCAAGTCTCATAGCAAAGGGTCTGAATACTTATGTAAATAAGGTACTTCTGTTTTTTAAATTTGCAAACATTTCCAAAAACCTGTTTTCGCTTAGTCATTTTCGGTTATTGAGTTCAGATTGCTCAGGATTTTTATTTTATTTTATCCATTTTAGAATAAGGCAGTAACATAACAAAATGTGGATAAAGTCAAGGGGTCTGAATATTTTCCGACGGCATTGTATCAGGAAGAGACCACTTCCACAAAATGCTGTGGCATCAAGTGAGACGTAAAATGCCGTTTCTATGAATACAGACGTAAACCAAGTAGCCTCAAGTATCATCAAGTCAATGAGAGGGCCTGGACATATTCCGTTTGAAAAGGCAAAACTTCCCAAAAATAACAAATACAATGGTCAATTCAAACTAATAAAATAAAAAATAAAAATTGTTTAGTTGCTTTCATTTTCAAGCTGATTAAATCAATTTACATTGAAAAACCACACATCTGTACGTGAGTGTGTGTGGTGTCTATGACTGTCTGTGTGTCTGTGTGTGGTGTGTGTGTGTGTGTGTGTGTGTGTGTGTGTGTGTGTGTGTGTGTGTGTGTGTGTGTGTGTGTGTGTGTGTGTGTGTGTGTGTGTGTGTGTGTTTGTCGTGTGTGTGTGTGTGCGTAAACAACCAGAAGTTGCCTGTGTTAGTAACAGTGGATGACTCCTTCCACAACATTTGATCTGCATCTCAAATTGCATCACATCCCCTATATAGTGCACATCTTCTGATCAAAACTAGTGCACTATGTAGGGAATAGGGTGCCATTTGGGATACACACAAATGAATGCTCTCTGCTGAGCTGTTTGCCATACAGGTCTAATCTACATTACATCCCACATCATCACAAACAAACACAGAGACATCACATTACTAAAGTGACCCTCACAGCAGAGTAGAGACTACATTATGATACTACATTATGTTACTACATTATGTTATTACATTATGATACTACATTATGTTACTACATTATGATACTACATTATGATACTACATTATGATACTACATTCTGTTACTACATTATGATACTACATTATGTTACTACATTATGTTACTACATTATGTTACTACATTATGTTACTACATTATGATACTACATTATGATACTACATTATGTTACTACATTATGTTACTACATTATGATACTACATTATGTTACTACATTATGATACTACATTATGATACTACATTATGTTACTACATTATGATACTACAGGACCCTCACAGCAGAGTAGATACTACATTATGATACCACAGGACCCTCACAGTAGAGTACATTACAGTACCTGGCAGTACACATTTCTAAGGGCCATAGGGAAAGGTGTGTCTTTCAGACCATGAACATTTTACCTCAGCAGAGGGACAGTGAAGGGCAGGGAGAGGAGAGGAGAGGAGAGGAGAGGAGAGGAGAGGAGAGGAGAGGAGAGGAGAGGAGAGGAGAGGAGAGGAGAGGAGAGGAGAGGAGAGGAGAGGAGAGGAGAGGAGAGGAGAGGAGAGGAGAGGAGAGGAGAGGAGAGGACCAGCAGTATCCTTGTAGTCGACACAGGAAGTCATGTTAGGTCACTTGATGTGGGCTGACTATTTTGGCAGTTGATCAAAGAAGTTAATGATACAGCTTTCACAGGAAAGATACACCTGCGTGGCTTGTATTTCACATCAATCATATCATTTCAATGACTTTTTATTCGTTGTAGTGGCAGAGCTAAATGGTCAAATCAAAGCTAATCCAGGTAAATGGTTGTTTTCATTCAAACGGAAACTGAACTGCAGATGTCTTCACAACAGCCCTGACACCGATCTCAAAGTCAACAAGCCTTTTGAAATTGGCCGCCACCACCATTTTTGTATCACATTAATTTACTATTTGACTAACGGTGTAAAAACATCTGAAGAAGAGCAGCAAAGGGAGGTCTTTATGTGTCACTGAGCCTGGCCGGCTCCAGGCTTAAACAACAGAAGTGGTAGCTTAGGCCCGACCCCCAAAAAGTATAAATAATATTATTTTTGTTGGGGGCTGGGGGGGGGGAATCAGTCAGGGTCTCAACTTACTGTTGAGAGTCAGAATAGTGCCAGTTAAAACTGTGATCAGCAGTTCTTCTCTTGTTTTGGAAGTCATTGACAATCACTCAAATTAGTCATGTCAGCTAACAATTTTTAGACTGGTAAGTTAGTCATGCCAGTTATCTAAACTTGTAGTAATCATGGTTGAATACCGACCAGGCACGCAGGGCACAGGCACGCAGGGGACCCCCATTGATTTTGTTAGTCACTCTCACTCAGATATCATAAATAAGTCAAGTTTAAATGTGTAAAATTGCAGAAAACTTGCTTTAAAACCTGTCTAGCCCCGGGGAACCCCCCCCCCACATTCCACTGAAAAACTTTCACACATTAACAAGTCCAATACAGCAAATGAAAGATAAACA
The DNA here is from genome assembly GCF_045679555.1 of Salvelinus alpinus. Taxonomy (NCBI): domain Eukaryota; kingdom Metazoa; phylum Chordata; class Actinopteri; order Salmoniformes; family Salmonidae; genus Salvelinus; species Salvelinus alpinus. The sequence continues at coordinate 8,936,551 of NC_092087.1, forward strand.
TCTTGTGAATCCAGCCAACATGTCCAATTTTTTAAATGTTTTACAGCGAAAACACCACATATATTTATGTTAGCTCACCACCAAATACAAAAAAGCACAGACATTTCTTTCACAGCACAGGTAGCTTGCACAAAACCCCCAAATAGAGATAGAATTAGTCACTAACCAAGAAACAACTTCATCAGATGACAGTCTTATAACATGTTATACAATAAATCTATGTTTTGTTCGAAAAATGTGCATATTTCAGGTATAAATCATAGTTTTACATTGCAGCTACAATCACAAATATCACCAAAGCAGCTAGAACAATTACAGAGAGCAACGTGAAATACCTAAATACTCATCATAAAACATTTATGAAAAATACATGGTGTACAGCAAATGAAAGATAAACATCTTGTGAATCCAGCCAATATTTCAGATTTTTTAAGTGTTTTACAGCGAAAACACAATATAGCATTATATTAGCGTACCACAATAGCCAACCACACAACCGCATTCATTCACCGCAAAGGTAGCGATCGCAAAAAAACAGCAAAAGATATAAAATTATTCACTAACCTTGACAAACTTCATCAGATGACAGTCCTATAACATCATGTTACACAATACATATATGTTTTGTTCGAAAATGTGCATATTTAGCGGTACAAATCGTGGTTTTACAATGTGAATACGTAGCCAAACTGCACAAAATTATCCGGATATATTTCTGACACTCACCTAATCTAATCAAAGAACTCATCATAAACTTTACTAAAAAATACATGTTGTACAGCAAATGAAAGATACACTAGTTCTTAATGCAATCGGCGTGTTAGAATTCTAAAAATAACTTTAGTACGACATACAGCTTACGTTATAGCGAGACAGCGCCTGCAATGAGGGCGGAAAATAGTACTAAACATTTTCCACAGAAATACGAATTAACATCATAAATGGTTCCTACTTTTGCTGCGCTTCCATCAGAATCTTGTACAAGGAGTCCTTTGTCCAGCATAAATCGTTGTTTGGTTTTAGAATGTCCTCTTCGCCTGTCGAATTAGCAACCAAAGCTAGCCAAGTGGCGCGAAGTTGTCCATCTTCACCAAACTTAGAGAACGGAAAACGCCAAAACTCCCGATAAACATTCAATAATCTGATAAAACTATATTGAAAAAACATACTTTACGATGATATTATCACATGTATCAAATAAAATCAAAGCCGGAGATATTAGCCGTCTATACCGAAAGCTTTTCAGAAGGCAATCCAGGGTTCCTTCCCGCGCCTTGCAGGACAAAGGAAATTTGGGGTCACGTCATTCCAAGAGCTCTTGTTCGACCTCAGATCAAGCTAGACACCCCATTCCACCTCCCACTGCCTGTTGACATCTAGTGGAAGGCGTATGAAGTGCATGAATATCCATAGATTTCAAGCAAATTAATAGGAAGGCCCTGGAACAGAGCCTCGATTTCAGATTTTTCACTTCCTAACAGGAAGTTTGCTGCAAAATGAGTTCTGTTTTACTCACAGATATAATTCAAACGGTTTTAGAAACTTGAGTGTTTTCTATCCAATAGTAATAATAATATGCATATTGTACGATCTAGAATAGAGTACGAGGCCGTTTAAATTGGGCACGATTTTTTCCCAAAGTGAAAATAGCGCCCCCCTATCCCAAACAGGTTAAAAGTGCAAAAATGCCTCTCTGCCACATGGCAAAATTTGTAGAATTGTGTGAAATGGGTCATAAACTGCAACCTTTTCTCTATGCCCCATAGCAAAATGTGTAGAATTGCTTTAACATTGACATTTTTTCTCTCCGTCCTCAAGAAGGAGGTCCCCGAAAGTCTAGATAGGTGTTTCTGCTACATCTACCAACACAGGTGGGTAGGTCGAACAGAGACTACAGGTATCATGGAGGTCGAGACTGGAGCTCAATGCTACAGAGACTACAGGTATCATGGAGGTCGAGACTGGAGCTCAATGCTACAGAGACTACAGGTATCATGGAGTTAGAGACTGGAGCTCAATGCTACAGACACTACAGGTATCATGGAGGTCGAGACTGGAGCTCAATGCTACTGAGACTACAAGTATCATGGAGTTAGAGACTGGAGCTCAATGCTACAGAGACTACAGGTATTGGGGAGTTAGAGACTGGAGCTCAATGCTACAGAGACTACAGGTATTGGGGAGTTAGAGACTGGAGCTCACTGCTACAGAGACTACAGGTATCATGGAGTTAGAGACTGGAGCTCAATGCTACAGAGACTACAGGTATCATGGAGTTAGAGACTGGAGATCAATGCTACAGAGACTACAGGTATCATGGAGTTAGAGACTGGAGCTCAATGCTACAGAGACTACAGGTATCATGGAGGTCGAGACTGGAGCTCAATGCTACTGAGACTACTGGTATCATGGAGTTAGAGACTGGAGATCAATGCTACAGAGACTACAGGTATCATGGAGTTAGAGACTGGAGCTCAATGCTACAGAGACTACAGGTATCATGGAGTTAGAGACTGGAGATCAATGCTACAGAGACTACAGGTATCATGGAGTTAGAGACTGGAGATCAATGCTACAGAGACTACAGGTATCATGGAGTTAGAGACTTGAGCTCAATGCTACAGAGACTACAGGTATCATGGAGTTAGAGACTGGAGCTCAATGCTACTGAGACTACAGGTATCATGGAGTTAGAGACTGGAGCTCAATGCTACTGAGACTACAGGTATCATGGAGTTAGAGACTGGAGCTCAATGCTACTGAGACTACAGGTATCATGGAGTTAGAGACTGGAGCTCAATGCTACAGAGACTACAGGTATCATGGAGTTAGAGACTGGAGATCAATGCTACAGAGACTACAGGTATCATGGAGTTAGAGACTGGAGATCAATGCTACAGAGACTACAGGTATCATGGAGTTAGAGACTGGAGCTCAATGCTACAGAGACTACAGGTATCATGGAGTTAGAGACTGGAGCTCAATGCTACAGAGACTACAGGTATCATGGAGTTAGAGACTGGAGCTCAATGCTACAGAGACTACAGGTATCATGGAGTTAGAGACTGGAGCTCAATGCTACAGAGACTACAGGTATCATGGAGTTAGAGACTGGAGCTCAATGCTACAGAGACTACAGGTATCATGGAGTTAGAGACTGGAGCTCAATGCTACAGAGACTACAGGTATCATGGAGTTAGAGACTGGAGCTCAATGCTACAGAGACTACAGGTATCATGGAGTTAGAGACTGGAGCTCAATGCTACAGAGACTACAGGTATCATGGAGTTAGAGACTGGAGCTCAATGCTACTGAGACTACAGGTATCATGGAGTTAGAGACTGGAGCTCAATGCTACAGAGACTACAGGTATCATGGAGTTAGAGACTGGAGCTCAATGCTACAGAGACTACAGGTATCATGGAGTTAGAGACTGGAGCTCAATGCTACTGAGACTACAGGTATCATGGAGTTAGAGACTGGAGCTCAATGCTACTGAGACTACAGGTATCATGGAGTTAGAGACTGGAGCTCAATGCTACTGAGACTACAGGTATCATGGAGTTAGAGACTGGAGCTCAATGCTACTGAGACTACAGGTATCATGGAGGTCGAGACTGGAGCTCAAAGCTACAGAAACTACAGGTATCATGGAGGTCGAGACTGGAGCTCAATGCTACTGAGACTACAGGTATCATGGAGTTAGAGTCTAGAGCTCAATGCTACAGAGACTACAGGTATCATGGAGTTAGAGACTGGAGCTCAATGCTACTGAGACTACAGGTATCATGGAGTTAGAGACTGGACCTAGAGCCTAAAACTGACCTAGAGCCTAAAACTGACCTAGAGCCTAGAATTGACCTAGAATTGACCTAGAGCCTAGAATTGACCTAGAGCCTAAAACTGACCTAGAATTGACCTAGAGTCTAGAATTAACCTAGAGCCTAGAATTAACCTAGAGCCTAGAATTGACCTAGAATTGACCTAGAGTCTAGAATTAACCTAGAGCCTAGAATTAACCTAGAATTAACCTAGAGCCTAGAATTAACCTAGAGCCTAGAATTAACCAAGAATTGACCTAGAGTCTAGAATTAACCTAGAGCCTAGAATTAACCTAGAATTGACATAGAGTCTAGAGTTAACCTAGAATTGACCTCAAGTCTAGAATTGACCTAGAGCCTGAAACTGACCTAGAGCCTGAAACTGACCTAGAGCCTGAAACTGACCTAGAGCCTAGAATTGACCTAGAATTGACCTAGAGCCTAGAATTGACCTAGAACTGAGCCTAGAATTGACCTAGAGCCTAGAATTGACCTTGAGCCTGAAACTGACCTAGAGCCTAGAATTGACCTAGAATTGACCTAGAGCCTAGAATTGACCTTGAGCTTAGATTTGACCTGGTAGCGTTAAGACAAGTCTTCTGGTCTCAGGTAAGGTTGCTGATCCAGAGCGAGAGCGTAATTCTCCGAACCACCTCCGTTGCACGCGCTAACAATGTCACTCACCACTTTAAAGTGGATGATCAGCTGCATCAGATAAAACCATTAGAGGAAACCCAGTCAGTCCTACGCTCTATGCTACAACACCACGGTGATGAGCTGTGTTCACGTACCCAGCAGAGGGCAGACAGCTTAGCATCACAGAGTTTCAACCAGATGCTACACGGTGACTCACCACAGTAAAGTCCTCAGCGCTGCACTCCACGCCGCGGTAGTAGCATGACAGCAGCATGTCCTTGATGTCATGGCCCGTCCGGTCGTAGAACTCACGCATGTTAAAGGGGCGGGGCTTGAAGTTGAGGAAGTCAGATTTGATCTTCAGGGTCTCCAGGACGCTTTCCTCAACCAGGTGAGTGTCTCTAATCTCATACCTTGGAACATGGAAGCAGAAGGACAGTTAGGATCGGTCCTATAGCATCCTATCGGATCTGTTAGAGGACTAGAGGAGGAGTTATTGATCTTCAGGGTCTCCAGGTTGCTCTCCTCAACCAGGTGAGTGTCTCTGATCTCACACCTGCGACAGAACAGAATGATAGTTATATGAAAGTTAGGGATAGAACTAGTGGTTAGGGTTAGTGGTTAGGACACAGAGGAAATCAGCTTTGGGAGGGTGTCCCGTTACACACCTGGACAGAACGGAGAAGTTTTAATTCAACTTTAACAAATCAGATCTTTAGTAACTTCTCATACACTACATGACCAACAGCATGTCCAACCTGCTCGTCAAACATCTCATTCCAAAATCATGGGCATTAATAAGGAGTTGGTCCCACACCCCTTTGCTGCTATAAAATCCTTCACTCTTCTGGGAAGGCTTTCCACTAGATGCTGGAACATTGCTGCGGGAATTTGCTCCCATATTAAAATAGACATGACGAGCTGCTAATAATAATAAAAAACGCGGGGCTATCGATACACTTGGCTACTCACTCATCGCAGCGCGACTGGAAGTAAGAAGTAGCACATGTTATGTTTTGTAATAGTGTTGAATAAAAACAGTGTTGACAGTGCTGAATAAAAACGTAGACATGAACTCACGAATAAAAACAGCAGATATTTGCTGTATTCTGACAGTCTCTCTATGGTCAGAGTTTTAAAAGTTGTGAAATATCATGTAGGCTAGTGTCAAACTTTGCTGTGGCCGGGGTAGCTGTAGGAACGATGATTTGAGCTATCCGATTGGCTAGCGCAGTAGGCAAACTCGATTTAGCCACAGATCTCCCGGTCCACCAGGTAGGCAGAGTTTATCTTTTCAGACAAATTAAATGGTTCAAAATGTGAACACTTTGTTTACCCGATGCTCAGGGCTTCTGAATCAAGTGCATCTACCACCAACAGCGCAACACAATAAGAAATTTAAAAAGGAGTGCAAGCCTCTATCACAGCCTCTATCGTTGGCTTTATCACAGCCTCTATCACAGCCTCGATTGTTGGCTTTATCACAGCCTCTATTGTTGGCTTTATCGCAGCCTCTATTGTTGGCTTTATCACATCCTCTATCACAGACTCGATTGTTGGCTTTATCACAGCCTCTATTGTTGGCTTTATCACAGCCTCTATTGTTGGCTTTATCACATCCTCTATCACAGCCACTATTGTTGGCTTTATCACAGCCTCTATTGTTGGCTTTATCACATCCTATATCACACCCTCTATTGTTGGCTTTATCATAGCCTCTATCACAGCCTCTATTGTTGGCTTTATCACATCCTCTATCACAGCCTCTATTGTGGGCTTTATCACAGCCTCTATTGTTGGCTTTATTGTTGGCTTTATCACAGCCTCTATCACAGCCTCTATTGTTGGCTTTATCACATCCTCTATCACAGCCTCAATTGTTGGCTTTATCACAGCCTCTATCATTGGCTTTATCACAGCCTCTATTGTTGGCTTTATCACATCCCCTAGCACAGCCTCTATCACAGGCTCTATCGCAGTCTTTATCGTTGGCTTTATCACAGCCTCTATCGCAGCCTTTATTACAGCCTCTATCACAGCCTCTATTGTTGGCTTTATCACAGCCTCTAACACAGCCCCTAGCACAGCCTCTATCGTTGACTTTATCGCAGCCTTTATCGTTGGCTTTATCGCAGCCTTTATCATTGGCTTTATCGTTGGGTTTATCGCACTTCTATCACAGCCTTTATCGTTGGGTTTATCACAGCCTCTATCACAGCCTTTATCGTTGGCTTTATCACAGCCTCTATCACAGCCTTTATCGTTGGCTTTATCACAGCCTCTATCACAGCCTTTATCGCAGCCTCTATCACAGCCTTTATCGTTGGCTTTATCACAGCCTCTATCACAGCCTTTATCGTAGCCTCTATCGTTGGCTTTATCACAGAAATGTTTGGTGATCGACTAGGAATGACTTGAAGATGGACCTGCGGTCACTAAGCGATCGACGGGTTGGTGACTACTGTCCGACTGAGACATCTAGTCTTCTCTGACCGAGGAGGGAGAGACAGATGAAGGCAGGATACTCAAAGCCCCGTGCTCTGTTAGCTTGATATTAGATATTATCCCCACACTGTCTGTAAAAGTCAATTTAAAGCCGTGACCTTCATTGTGATTGAGTCTGGTCTAGTGGGAGCATAGCCAACTCAGGACAACATATACCCCCTGGCAATGGGGGTTTAAGCTGACTCAGGACTACATACTGTATACCACCTGGCAATGGGGGATTTGAGCCATTCTTATCTCAGCCCCCCCACTACAATCGATCTATCTCTACATTCCCTGCCGTTTTAAAAAATAGTACACTATTAAGATCCAATCTGGTTGAACAAAAACAACAGCTGTGATGTTCAGTTGATGTCAAGTAGAGGGAGTAACAAAAGATCTCAGCGAGATCAATCCCTCATCATCAATCAGCAACCTCCAACAATCACTCTGCCACGCAGTACAACTACATGAATTGGCAGTGAGGGGGAGGGGGGGGGGGGAAGAGTCCACTTTGGTGAAACTAAGAGCCTATTCTAGTGCGGTAATTCAGGTCAAGTGGCCTTAGCAGACTTCAGAGAACGTGTACGTTCAGCGTGGTGTTAAAAGACCTACGTACACAAAACCACCAGGTATCGTTTCTGAAGTGTCCACCCTGAACACACACACACACACACACACACACACACACACACACACACACACACACACACACACACACACACACACACACACACACACACACACACACACTACACTGAAATTGTGGATGCCACCTACCCGCAAGCTATTCAAGGTATACTGTAACTGTAGCTCGAGATTGTTTCACGCCTCAAAAGGTGTCAGCATGAGGCTATTCCTCCCTGTCACTATCAATCGCCAACACCTGTTCAGGTTACGCACACACACACAGTTACTAACCTTCCTTAATAATAGCACCCTCCACCAAGTAGGCAGTCCATTTAAAAACCATAATAACGAGGGAATAAGCAATTGGTGGACACAAACGTCCGCATACAATATATGACCGTTGTTAGTGATTATTATGTGGTAGACCTGCAAAATGTTTTAGATTAGAGAACAGAGAACAACAACAAAAGTCTCCTCACACAATAAGCGTGTGGTTATATAAGGACAAAGAAAAAAACATGTCTGTCGGCGAGTATTGTTTTTATCATCATACATACCTGACAATATCTTTACTGTGTCTGGTTAACTTTGGGCCGCAGTAGCCACATACAAAGAACAGAACCTCCTCAGTCCTCCCACAATAACTTGTCTAGTTAAATAAAAGGTTAAATTAAATAAATTAAAGAAAATAAGCACAGTGAAATACAGGACACACTTTAAGCCACCAAAGTTAACATCATTATGTCACAATGCAAAACTGAGATAATAAAATACTATCATGAAAAACCACTGAAATGAAGATACATTTATGTGATTTAAACGGAGAAACCATTTTAATATGTTTCAATACGGCAAGAGTTTCATCGGTTTGTTGTGTTCAATACTTTAAATTGTAGAGTTATTCCAACAAAACAACATCATAACAACACTATAATGACAGAACAAATGCCCTGTCTAACTCTAATCTAGTTTACAGAGTCTGCTTTTTATGTGTTTACTAGGAGCCCCATTAGATTTAGCAGAAGCAGCAGCTACTGTTCCTGGGGTCCACAAGAAACACAAAACATGACAAGTAACAAAAAACACTGATAGACAAGGACAGTCACACACATTACAAATACAACCATATACAAACAATACAAAAACCATAATTATGTGCGTGTTAGAGAGTGTGTGTCCCCTCACAATCCCTGCCGTTCTATGAGATGTTGTTTAATCCGTTTTTCGGTTTTCTTGGGTAATAGGAGATAGAAGGAAGTTCCGCGCGATCATGGCTCTGAATAATACTGTGTGTTGCTGTGAATTCGTTTCGAACGTAGGAACTGTGAAGAGACCCCTGGTGACATGTCTTGTATGGTGTATGTATGGGGTATGTATGGTGTATGTATGGGGTATGTATGGGGTTTGTATGGTGTATGTATGGGGTATGTATGGGGTATGTATGGGGTATGTATGGTGTATGTATGGTGTATGTATGGGGTATGAATGGGGTATGAATGGGGTATGTATGGTGTATGTATGGTGTATGTATGGGGTATGTATGGTGTATGAATGGGGTATGTATGGGGTATGTATGGTGTATGTATGGGGCATGTATGGTGTATGTATGGTGTATGTATGGTGTATGTATGGGGTATGTATGGTGTATGTATGGTGTATGTATGGTGTATGTATGGGGTATGTATGGGGTATGTATGGTGTATGTATGGTGTATGTATGGGGTATGTATGGGGTATGTATGGGGTATGTATGGTGTATGTATGGTGTATGTATGGGGTATGTATGGTGTATGTATGGGGTATGTATGGGGTATGTATGGTGTATGTATGGGGTATGTATGGGGTATGTATGGGGTATGAATGGGATATGAATGGGGTATGTATGGGGTATGTATGGTGTATGTATGGGGTATGTATGGGGTATGAATGGGGTATGTATGGTGTATGAATGGGGTATGTATGGGGTATGTCTGGGGTATGTCTGGGGTATGTATGGGGTATGTCTGGGGTATGTCTGGGGTATGTATGGGGTATGTCTGGGGTATGTATGGGGTATGTCTGGGGTATGTATGGGGTATGAATGGGGTATGTATGGTGTATGAATGGGGTATGTATGGGGTATGTATGGGGTATGTCTGGGGTATGTCTGGGGTATGTATGGGGTATGTATGGGGTATGTCTGGGGTATGTATGGGGTATGTATGGGGTATGTCTGGGGTATGTCTGGGGTATGTCTGGGGTATGTATGGGGTATGTCTGGGGTATGTCTGGGGTATGTATGGGGTATGTATGGGGTATGTCTGGGGTATGTCTGGGGTATGTATGGGGTATGTATGGGGTATGTCTGGGGTATGTCTGGGGTATGTCTGGGGTATGTATGGGGTATGTCTGGGGTATGTCTGGGGTATGTATGGGGTATGTCTGGGTGTCTGAGCTGGTTAAGGACAAGGTGCGCTGCTCTGTTCTGAGCCAGCTGCAGCTTTGCTAGGTCTTTCTTTACTGCACCTGACCATATTACCTGACGTGAATCAAGATGGGACCAGAGGCTGAACAACTAGTACAGTTGATCTTTCTTGTCAAAAACGCACAACATCTTTTTTATAACAGACACACCTCTCCCCATCTTCACAACAACTTTGTCAATATGACTGGACCATGATAATTGATCATTGATAATGTTATAACTAGGAGTTTAGCTTCCTCAACTTGTTCAATAGTCACACCGATTTATACACAACTCCAGTTGAGGTTTAGGTCTTCGAGAATGTTTTGAACCAAATACAATGCTTTTGGTTTTAGATGTATTGTATAAGAACAGTTTATTATTAAATCACCCATTCTGATTGGTAACTCCTTATTTAAAATATCAGTGAGCTCACTGGCTTTGTGTGCTGGCATGTAGAGTGTGGAATCATATCCACATACATAGTCCTTCTAGCTTTGTCTAAGACCAGTGGCAAATCATTGGCAGAAATAGAGAAGGGTAACGGCCCAAGGCAACAGCCCTGAGGGACACCGCATGATATATATGTGATGTTAGAGAAGCTTCCATTGGAGAACACTCCCTGGGTTCTATTGGATAAATAACTCAAACCATGTGATGGCAGGGGATTTAAAACCATAGCAAATTAGTTTCTTCAATAACAATTTATGATCAATAACATCAAAGGCTACTCTTACATGTAACTATAGAGCTCCAACTAACATCTTATTAATCATTTATTTTTAGCCAAATCATCAGTCATCTGAGTCAGTACCAGTTGAGGGCCCTTCTGTGCATGCATGCTGAAAGACAGTAGTTAACTTGTGCTCTGAAAAATAGCATCGCATTCGTTCAAACACAAATCCCTCCATCAGTTTACTAAACAGGAAGCATACTGATTGGGCGGCTGTTAGAGTCAGCAAAGGGTGCTTTACTATTTTTAGGCAGTGGAATGACTTTAGCTTCCTTCCACGGCTGTGGACACAAACACAATCCTTTAGGCTTTGGTTAAAGACATGGCAAATAGAGATGGCAATGTTTCGCTTCGCCCACTAATACCACTCCCAGACAGTCCTAGCAAAAGTCTTGCTTGAGAAATTGTTTATTTTAAAAGATATTGTTGACCATTTTAACAGAAATCTATCACTTTAAGGTAATTCATTATTACCCAGAAATGATTTGATATTGAGATAAAAGCGGCTGCATTGGGCCTTTATAGTGAGAAGCCACTAATAGTTGTAAAATTGTAAATAGGAATGATATATAAATGGTAGCTAACACTTCCGTAATAGCGATCATACTGTATATCATACACTGGTTTGCAATTTAGTGTGTAATTAATTAGCCCTTTATTATATATTTGATGTTTTATGTGTTTTTATACATATACTGTATGACTTATAGGATTCTATACAATCTAATGAAAGTGTATATACCTCACAGATTGCTTTAGTTAGTTCTGTTGAAAAGTATTGACTTGGCACACTATGGGTCAGTATCAGTTTTCAGGGTCAAGTCTGATGCATGTGTTCAATGTCAGACTGTCTGTGAACCACTTATGTTATAACTCTATGACAATAGCCGAGGGAATGGTCAGACATGGTCAGGGACCACTTAAGATACCAGAAATAGCTTAACAGTATACTTGTCAAGAAAAAACTTCTACTTACAGATTGATGTTGTTGCCTTGGGTCACTGCACCGAATGGACAGTTAGTCAAAGCACACTGGACACGGGTGTATAACAACCATGTGGGTTACTCTACATTATCAACCTACACTTCAAATTATTTTAAAATAACATGAATATTTGTATTTAAAAAAAAGATAATAAAATAATGAAGTATTTCATCTTATAGAGCGTTACACCTAACAAGCCGTAACAAAGCAGGGAACAGGTGGGTAATGACTGAGAAAGTTGAACACGCGTCTATCTTTGGACCAGTTCAAACCGTAGCACCCTCGGGGAGGGAGTACCCAGATTGTCTGCAGTATATAGAGCAGATGTTGTTGAACATGATTAAAACACGGTTTAACCGCTGTACACCAGGTTACCACATCCAGATCTGATTAAAACACGGTTTAACCGCTGTACACCAGGTTACCACATCCAGATCTGATTAAAACACGGTTTAAACGCTGTACACCAGGTTACCACATCCAGATCTGATTAAAACACGGTTTAACCGCTGTACACCAGGTTACCACATCCAGATCGGATTAAAACACGGTTTAACCACTGTACACCAGGTTACCACATCCAGATCTGATTAAAACACGGTTTAACCACTGTACACCAGGTTACCACATCCAGATCTGATTAAAACACGGTTTAACCGCTGTACACCAGGTTACCACATCCAGATCTGATTAAAACACGGTTTAACCGCTGTACACAAGGTTACCACATCCAGATCTGATTAAAACACGGTTAAAACACGGTTTAAACGCTGTACACCAGGTTACCACATCCAGATCAGATTAAAACATGGTATAAACGCTGTACACCAGGTTACCACATCCAGATCTGATTAAAACACGGTATAAACGCTATACACCAGGTTACCACATCCAGATCAGATTAAAACATGGTATAAACGCTGTACACCAGGTTACCACATCCAGATCAGATTAAAACATGGTACAAACGCTGTACACCAGGTTACCACATCCAGATCAGATTAAAACATGGTATAAACGCTGTACACCAGGTTACCACATCCAGATCAGATTAAAACACGGTATAAACGCTGTACACCAGGTTACCACATCCAGATCGGATTAAAACATGGTATAAACGCTGTACACCAGGTTACCACATCCAGATCTGATTAAAACACGGTATAAACGCTGTACACCAGGTTACCACATCCAGATCTGATTAAAACATGGTATAAACGCTGTACACCAGGTTACCACATCCAGATCTGATTAAAACACGGTTTAACCGCTGTACACCAGGTTACCACATCCAGATCTCTACCGCATCGCTAACCTTGTCATGGTTCATCTCAATAACAGCCCAATGCCTTAGTGCGATGTACTGTATTCTTAAACATAACTGAATTGTACCCAGTGTCCCAGCGAGCTTCTTATAGCAACAACAGAGCTGCCGGGAGAGCACTTAAGTCCTTGTGTTGTTGCTCAGAACTCACAGTCACAGCTAAAGCTTTAGTAATGTGGAGGAATATTGCCCCGCCACTGTTCTTCTTTCCATAAACCAATCACAGCACTCTCTGTATTGTACAGGGGGAGAGGGTGGGGGGGTGAAGAGAGTGGGTGAGGAGAGAAGGGAGAGGGGAGGGGGGCTAAATTAGATGATGAGCCACAAGCACTTTAATTTTTCAGGCGCCGCAAACGGTTAGATGGTTAGCTAGAGGAATGGAGGGCACATCTACGCCTGCCTGCCTGCCTGCCTGCCTGGTTAGATGGTTAGATGGTTAGATGGTTAGATGGTTAGATGGTTAGATGGTTAGCTAGAGGAATGGAGGGCACATCTACGCCTGCCTGCCTGCCTGCCTGCCTGCCTGCCTGCCTGCCTGCCTGCCTGCCTGCCTGGTTAGATGGTTAGATGGTTAGCTAGAGGAATGGAGGGCACATCTACGCCTGCCTGCCTGCCTGCCTGCCTGCCTGCCTGCCTGCCTGGTTAGATGGTTAGATGGTTAGCTAGAGGAATGGAGGGCACATCTGCCTGCCTGCCTGCCTTTCTAGCTAACCATCTGCCTGCCTGCCTGCCTGCCTGCCTGCCTGCCTGCCTGTCTCTCTGTCTCTCTGTCTCTCTGTCTCTCAGGAGTACATAGATATACACCAGACAGTGCATTAGTGTTTGACAGATACAGTAACTAAAAAGCAAGCTGACAGACATGATCACTGACAAACATTGTTCTCATCCCTAGCCGCGTCCTCAGAGCATGCGCAGACCAGCTGGTTGGTGTGTTTTATGGACATATTCAACCAGTCCTTATCCCAGTCTGCTGTTCCCACATGCTTCAAGAGGGCCACCATTGTTCCTGTTCCCAAGAAAGCGAAGGTAACTGAGCTAAACGACTATCGCCCCGTAGCACTCACTTCTGTCAGAAGTGACTAGTCAAGGATCATATCACCTCCAAATCAAATCAAATGGTATTGGTTTCATACACATGGTCAGCAGATGTTAATGCGAGTGTAGGAAAATGCTACCTGATAACCTAGACTCACTCCAATTTGCTTACCGCCCCAAAAAGTCCACAGACGAAGCAATCGCAATCACACTGCACACTGCCCTAACCCATCTGGACAAGAGGAATACCTATGTAAGAATGCTGTTCATGGGTCTCGACCCCGCCCTGTGCAACTGGGTCCTGGACTTTCTGACGGGCCGCCCCCAGGTGGAGAGGGAAGGAAACAACATCTCCACCCAGCTGATCCTCAACACTCAACACAAGGGTGCGTTCTCTGCCCTCTCCTGTACTCCGTGTTCACCCACGACTGCGTGGCCATGCACGCCTCCAACTCAATCATCAAGTTTGCAGACGACACTACAGTGGTAGGCTTGATTACCAACAACGACGAGACGGCCTACAGGGAGTAGGTGAGGGCCCTCGGAGTGTGGTGTCAGGAAAATAACCTCACACTCAACGTCGACAAAACAAAGGAGAAGATCGTGAACTTCAGGAAACAGCAGAGGGAGCAGCCCCCTATCCACATCGACAGGACAGTGGTGGAAGTGGGAAGTTTACATACTCCTTAGCCAAATAGATTTAAACTCAGTTTTTCACAATTCCTGACATTTAATCAGGGTAAAAAATTCCCTGTCTTAGGTCAGTTAGGATCACCACTTAATTTAAAGAATTTTAAGGTTTCCAGTTTACATAGAGTCCAATGAAGTTCTTTCAGGGCCGTCGAGGTGTCTGCTTGGGGGGGGATATACACGGCTGTGATTATAAATCAAAGAGAATTCTCTTGGTAGATAATGCGGCATTTGCGGCATTTGATTGTAAGGAATTCTAGGTCAGATGAACAAATAACTCTAAGCGTAGCCTATAGGCCTAGGACCCATGGAACATGGTTGGAAAGCCCATAGCCTACAGAGCCTAGAAGATGCCAATATCATGCACCTGTCGGAACAGAGGCGAGGGGAAAAAGACGACTTCAATAGCAAATGGAGGACGCTTTTCCCGCGGATCATTTTCATGGTTACTCCGGTTGTAAAGCAAAGCAATGTGCTTAATATTAGGAAAGTTAAGTTCAACTGTGAGAGACGGAATCTAAAACAAAAATCCAGAAAAACACATTGTATGATTTTTAAGTAATTAATTTGCATTTTATTGCATGACATAAGTATTTGATACATCAGAAAAGCAGAACTTAATATTTGGTACAGAAACCTTTGTTTGCAATTACAGAGATCATACGTTTCCTGTAGTTCTTGACCAGGTTTGCACACACTGCAGCAGGGATTTTGGCCCACTCCTCCATACAGACCTTCTCCAGATCCTTCAGGTTTCGGGGCTGTCACTGGGCAATACGGACTTTCAGCTCCCTCCAAAGATTTTCTATTGGGTTCAGGTCTGGAGACTGGCTAGGCCACTCCAGGACCTTGAGATGCTTCTTACGGAGCCACTCCTTCATTGCCCTGGCTGTGTGTTTCGGGTCGTTGTCATGCTGGAAGACCCAGCCACGACCCATCTGCAATGCTCTTACTGAGGGAAGGAGGTTGTTGGCCAAGATCTCGCAATACATGGCCCCATCCATCCTCCCCTCAATACAGTGCAGTCGTCCTGTCCCCTTTGCAGAAAAGCATCCCCAAAGAATGATGTTTCCACCTCCATGCTTCACGGTTGGGATGGTATTCTTGGGGTTGTACTCATCCTTCTTCTTCCTCCAAACATGGCGAGTGGAGTTTAGACCAAAAAGCTCTATTTTTGTCTCATCAGACCACATGACCTTCTCCCATTCCTCCTCTGGATCATCCAGATGGTCATTGGCAAGCTTCAGACGGGCCTGGACATGCGCTGGCTTGAGCAGGGGGACCTTGCGTGCGCTGCAGGATTTTAATCCATGACGGCGTAGTGTGTTACTAATGGTTTTCTTTGAGACTGTGGTCCCAGCTCTCTTCAGGTCATTGACCAGGTCCTGCCGTGTAGTTCTGGGCTGATCCCTCACCTTCGTCATGATCATTAATGCCCCACGAGGTGAGATCTTGCATGGAGCCCCAGACCGAGGGTGATTGACCGTCATCTTGAACTTCTTCCATTTTCTAATAATTGCGCCAACAGTTGTTGCCTTCTCACCAAGCTGCTTGCCTATTGTCCTGTAGCCCATCCCAGCCTTGTGCAGGTCTACAATTCTACCCCTGATGTCCTTACACAGCTCTCTGGTCTTGGCCATTGTGGAGAGGTTGGAGTCTGTTTGATTGAGTGTGTGGACAGGTGTCTTTTATACAGGTAACGAGTTCAAACAGGTGCAGTTAATACAGGTAATGAGTGGAGAACAGGAGGGCTTCTTAAAGAAAAACTAACAGGTCTGTGAGAGCCGGAATTCTTACTGGTTGGTAGGTGATTAAATACTTATGTCATGCAATAAAATGCTAATTAATTATTTTAAAATCATACAATGTGATTTTCTGGATTTTTGTTTTAGATTCCGTCTCTCACAGTTGAAGTGTACCTATGATAAAAATTACAGACCTCTACATGCTTTGTAAGTAGGAAAACCTGCAAAATCGGCAGTGTATCAAATACTTGTTCTCCCCACTGTATATAGTAGGCCTAGCCCATAGAAAGCTGATGGGATCCTCCACTTTTTAATAGAGGCCACCAAAACTCTGTTTTCTCACACAATTAAATAGCACAGCCTATAGAAATGTTGCTTGACATGGGCTTATAGGAACACTTATATATAGGAGTACTTATTAAACTCCATGCATCAACCAGCTATGAGGAGCTGGCTCTGACTGCACACCAGGGGATCCTGTTAGGCTCAAACTCTGAATGCCAAGGCTCTCATCAAGTGTTTAATTTGATGTTTGATTGTATTTGCATTGATGTCAGAATAATTAGAGGGACAATAGAGCCCTGAGTACCAGGCCATTAGGACCTTATGGAGGGACAATAGAGCCCTGAGTACCAGGCCATTAGGACCTGATGGAGGGACAATAGAGCCCTGAGTACCAGGCCATTAGGACCTGATGGAGGGACAATAGAGCCCTGAGTACCAGGCCATTAGGACCTGATGGAGGGAAAATAGAGCCCTGAGTACCAGGCCATTAGGACCTGATGGAGGGACAATAGAGCCCTGAGTACCAGGCCATTAGGACCTGATGGAGGGACAATAGAGCCCTGAGTACCAGGCCATTAGGACCTGATGGAGGGACAATAGAGCCCTGAGTACCAGGCCATTAGGACCTGATGGAGGGACAATAGAGCCCTGCGTACCAGGCCATTAGCGACTGGCTGTTTTGTAGGCTACTAATGACCATCAGTGGGGCATCATAGTTCAGTCTTGGAGAAGCCTGGTTACCGTGACTCATTCCTCTCTATCCATATCCGTCCTCTCTATCCATATCCGTCCTCTCTATCCATATACATCCTCTCTATCCATATCGGTCCTCTCTATCCATATCGGTCCTCTCTATCCATATCCGTCCTCTCTATCCATATCCGTCCTCTCTATCCATATCCGTCCTCTCTATCCATATCCGTCCTCTCTATCCATATCCGTCCTCTCTATCCATATCCGTCCTCTCTATCCATATCCGTCCTCTCTATCCATATCCGTCCTCTCTATCCATATCCGCCTCTCTATCCATATCCGTCCTCTCTATCCATACCTCTCTATCCATATCTGTCCTCTCTATCCATACCTCTCTATCCATATCCGTCCTCTCTATCCATATCCGTCCTCTCTATCCATATCCAATGTCCCAGAGGCCTAGAAGACACCTGATTACATCAACCTGCTATGATAAAGAGACAAAACATGTGCAGTCATGAAAACCTAAAGCCATTGCAATCACTGTTGCATAGAATTAGGAAGCAAATTAGGTGAGAAAATGTGTGTCACTTCCTTGACAACTTCCTTCACAAAAGCTCTGCACTGCTCAGTGAAGCGCAAGAAGTATTAATGCCCCGGTTTCTGCTGAGGCCGTATTGTAAATGCTGCACGACCAATGCAGATATCTGATTCACCAGCACCGAGATCCAGAATGCACTTCTCTCTCCACAATGCACTTCTCTCTCCACAATGCACTTCTCTCTCCAGAATGCACTTCTCTCCCCAGAACGCACTTCTCTCCCCAGAATGCACTTCTCTCTCCAGAATGCACTTCTCTCTCCAAAATGCACTTCTCTCTCCAGAATGCACTTCTCTCTACAGAATGCACTTCTCTCCCCAGAATGCACTTCTCTCTCCACAATGCACTTCTCTCTCCAGAATGCACTTCTCTCTCCAGAATGCACTTCTCTCTCCAGAATGCACTTCTCTCTCCAGAATGCACTCTCTCTTGCCAATTTGTGCACATTCATTGTTTCATAACTTCATTTGTGTGAATTGTTTGCATTTGATTGTTAGTGTCTATCTATAGGCTACCTGATTACATATAGAAATAGGCCTATAGGCTACCTGATTACATATAGAGATAGGCCTATAGGCCACCTGATTACATATAGAGATAGGCCTATAGGCTACCTGATTACATATAGAAATAGGCCTATAGGCTACCTGATTACATATAGAAATAGGCCTATAGGCTACCTGATTACATATAGAAATAGGCCTATAGGCTACCTGATTACATATAGAGATAGGCCTATAGGCTACCTGATTACATATAGAAATAGGCCTATAGGCTACCTGATTACATATAGAAATAGGCCTATAGGCTACCTGATTACATATAGAAATAGGCCTATAGGCTACCTGATTACATATAGAAATAGGCCTATAGGCTACCTGATTACATATAGAAATAGGCCTATAGGCTACCTGATTACATATAGAGATAGGCCTATAGGCTACCTGATTACATATAGAGATAGGCCTATAGGCTACCTGATTACATATAGAGATAGGCCTATAGGCTACCTGATTACATATAGAAATAGGCCTATAGGCTACCTGATTACATATAGAAATAGGCCTATAGGCTACCTGATTACATATAGAGATAGGCCTATAGGCTACCTGATTACATATAGAAATAGGCCTATAGGCTACCTGATTACATATAGAGATAGGCCTATAGGCTACCTGATTACATATAGAGATAGGCCTATAGGCCACCTGATTACATATAGAAATAGGCCTATAGGCTACCTGATTACATATAGAAATAGGCCTATAGGCTACCTGATTACATATAGAGATAGGCCTATAGGCCACCTGATTACATATAGAGATAGGCCTATAGGCTACCTGATTACATATAGAAATAGGCCTATAGGCTACCTGATTACATATAGAAATAGGCCTATAGGCTACCTGATTACATATAGAAATAGGCCTATAGGCTACCTGATTACATATAGAAATAGGCCTATAGGCTACCTGATTACATATAGAGATAGGCCTATAGGCCACCTGATTACATATAGAGATAGGCCTATAGGCTACCTGATAACATATAGAGATAGGCCTATAGCCTACCTGATTACATATAGAAATAGGCCTATAGGCTACCTGATTACATATAGAAATAGGCCTATAGGCTACCTGATTACATATAGAGATAGGCCTATAGGCCACCTGATTACATATAGAAATAGGCCTATAGGCTACCTGATTACATATAGAAATAGGCCTATAGGCCACCTGATTACATATAGAGATAGGCCTATAGGCTACCTGATTACATATAGAGATAGGCCTATAGGCTACCTGATTACATATAGAAATAGGCCTATAGGCCACCTGATTACATATAGAAATAGGCCTATAGGCTACCTGATTACATATAGAAATAGGCCTATAGGCTACCTGATTACATATAGAAATAGGCCTATAGGCTACCTGATTACATATAGAGATAGGCCTATAGGCTACCTGATTACATATAGAAATAGGCCTATAGGCTACCTGATTACATATAGAAATAGGCCTATAGGCTACCTGATTACATATAGAAATAGGCCTATAGGCTACCTGATTACATATAGAAATAGGCCTATAGGCTACCTGATTACATATAGAGATAGGCCTATAGGCCACCTGATTACATATAGAAATAGGCCTATAGGCCACCTGATTACATAGGCTCAATGTTCCAAGATGGCTTAGCAGTTCAGACGTCATTTCTGTTTCGTATTGTCGTGTCCTGTATATATATATATTTACACCTTTCTTCGCATATCTTTTATATATTTTATTATCCAAGAACTCAACTACAAAAGCTTCCCTGCAAAAGCTTTCCTGCAACCCGCTTCACCAATTACAAAAAAGTATTATTTACCTCAAATCTGAAAAACCACCGTGGAAGCTAGCCAGGGGCTAATTCAGAAGCTAGCCAGAAAGCTAACCAGAAGCTATCCGATAGCTAGCCAGAAGCTAATCTGTAGCTGCCCAGAAATTAGCCGGTCTGCTGGCTAGCGTTGGTGTTTCAGCTGCCCACGTTTTGTGGTCATCAGCTATTCCTTTAGCTCGATAATCTACCGGCACTTTTGTGCAACGCGACTCGGACCGGAGCATTCCGGGACTTTTTTTCTCTCAGTTTCCCCGGATTTCAGCCGCAGGCTCTGGACATTTGCAGCTAGCTAGCTGCAAACCGTGTGACTACTGGCTTACGTCGATCCCGGAGCAAACTCAAATCATTCCGGAGCTAGCCAGCTGAGGAGTTCCATCAGCCATTCCTGGGCTACAGCCACCTATCCGGACCCGTTTTTTTTGTTGTTTTGTTGTTGCTGCAGATACGGAGCCCCACCGGGCCTTCACGACTGACTGCCGACGTTATCTGCCCGAGGGAGTTATCCAACTGGCACCTCCGTCCCGACATTACCTGAACGCTCATCTGGGGCCCGCTAACCGTTAGCCGTCTTATCGGCTGCTATCTGAATAAGTATATCGGACAATTATTATTATTATTTTTTTTTTTTTTTCTTGGGTCACTATATCTATTTTGCCAATTTGGATTGATCCCCTCTACCACACGGAACCCCACTAACCTACCGACGGAAACGCACGAGGTATCTACAAATAGACTTCCATACTATGCTATCTTGCTACCGATAGCCATCTACCCGGCCAGCTGTCTGGATCGCCGTGACCCCAACCAACCTCTACTCACTGGACCCTTATTGATCACTCGATTAAGCATGCCTCTCCTTAATGTAAATATGCCTTGTCCATTGCTGTTCTGGTTAGTGTTTATTGGCTTATTTCACTGTAGAGCCTCTAGCCCTGACCACTTTACCATATCCAACCTCACAGTTCCACCACCCACATATGCGATGACATCACCTGGTTTCAATGATGTTTCTAGAGACAATATCTCTCTCATCATCACTCAATACCTAGGTTTACCTCCACTGTATTCACATCCTACCATACCTTTGTCTGTACATTATTCCTTTAAGCTATTTTATCGCCCCCAGAAACTTCCTTTTACTCTCTGCTCTAGAAGTTCTAGACGACCAATTCTCATAGCTTTTAGCCGTACCCTTATCCTACTCCTCCTCTGTTCCTCTGGTGATGTAGAGGTGAATCCAGGCCCTGCAGTACCTAGCTCCACTCCTATTCCCCAGGCGCTCTCTTTTGATGACTTCTGTAACCGTAATAGCCTTGGCTTCATGCATGTTAACATTAGAAGCCTCCTCCCTAAGTTTGTTTTGTTCACTGCTTTAGCACACTCTGCCAACCCGGATGTTTTAGCCGTGTCTGAATCCTGGCTTAGAAAGACCACCAAAAATTCTGACATTTTCATCCCCAACTACAAGATTTTCAGACAAGATAGAACGGCCAAAGGGGGCGGTGTTGCAATCTATTGCAAAGATTGCCTGCAGAGTTCTGTTTTACTATCCAGGTCTGTTCCCAAACAATTTGAACTTCTACTTTTAAAAATCCACCTCTCTAAAAACAAGTCTCTCACCGTTGCCGCCTGCTATAGACCACCCTCTGCCCCCAGCTGTGCTCTGGACACTATATGTGAACTGATTGCCCCCCATCTATCTTCAGAGCTCGTGCTGCTAGGCGACCTAAATTTTAACATGCTTAACACCCCAGCCACCCTACAATCTAAGCTTGATGCCCTCAATCTCACACAAATTATCAATGAACCTACCAGGTACCACCCCAATTCCGTAAACACGGGTACCCTCATAGATATCATCCTAACAAACTTGCCCTCCAAATACACCTCTGCTGTTTTCAACCAAGATCTCAGCGATCACTGCCTCATTGCCTGCATCCGTAATGGGTCAGCGGTCAAACGACCTCCACTCATCACTGTCAAACGCTCCCTGAAACACTTCAGCGAGCAGGCCTTTCTAATCGACCTGGCCGAGGTATCCTGGAAGGATATTGACCTCATCCCGTCAGTAGAGGATGCCTGGACATTTATTAAAAATGCCTTCCTCACCATCTTGAATAAGCATGCCCCATTCAAGAAATTTAGAACCAGGAACAGATATAGCCCTTGGTTCTCTCCTGACCTGACTGCCCTTAACCAACAGAAAAACATCCTATGGCGTTCTGCATTAGCATCGAACAGCCCCCGTGATATGCAACTTTTCAGGGAAGCTAGAAACCAGTATACACAGGCAGTTAGAAAAGCCAAGGCTAGCTTTTTCAAGCAGAAATTTGCTTCCTGCAACACAAATTCAAAAAAGTTCTGGGACACTGTAAAGTCCATGGAGAATAAGAACACCTCCTCCCAGCTTCCAACTGCTCTGAAGATAGGAAACACTGTCACCACCGACAAATCCACTATAATTGAGAATTTCAATAAGCATTTTTCTACGGCTGGCCATGCTTTCCACCTGGCTACCCCTACCCCGGACAACAGCACTGCCCTCCCCTCTGCTACTCGCCCAAGCCTTCCCCATTTCTCTTTCTCCCAAATACAGTCAGCTGATGTTCTAAAAGAGCTGCAAAATCTGGACCCTTACAAATCAGCCGGGCTAGATAATCTGGACCCTTTCTTTCTAAAACTATCTGCTGAAATTGTTGCCACCCCTATTACTAGCCTTTTCAACCTCTCTTTCGTGTCGTCTGAGATTCCCAAAGATTGGAAAGCAGCTGCGGTTATCCCCCTCTTCAAAGGGGGGGACACTCTTGACCCTAACAGCTACAGACCTATATCTATCCTACCCTGCCTTTCTAAGGTCTTCGAAAGCCAAGTCAACAAACAAATTACCGACCATTTCGAATCCCACCATACCTTCTCCGCTATGCAATCTGGTTTCAGAGCTGGTCATGGGTGCACCTCAGCCACGCTCAAGGTCATAAACGATATCTTAACCGCCATCGATAGGAAACAATACTGTGCAGCCGTATTCATTGACCTGGCCAAGGCTTTTGACTCTGTCAATCACCACATCCTCATCGGCAGACTCGACAGCCTTGGTTTCTCTAATGATTGCCTCGCCTGGTTCACCAACTACTTCTCTGATCGAGTTCAGTGTGTCAAATCGGAGGGTCTGTTGTCCGGGCCTCTGGCAGTCTCCATGGGGGTGCCACAGGGTTCAATTCTTGGACCGACTCTCTTCTCTGTATACATCAATGATGTCGCTCTTGCTGCTGGTGATTCTCTGATCCACCTCTACGCAGACGACACTATTCTGTATACTTCTGGCCCTTCTTTTGACACTGTGTTAACAACCCTCCAGGCGAGCTTCAATGCCATACAACTCTCCTTCCGTGGCCTCCAATTGCTCTTAAATACAAGTAAAACTAAATGCATGCTCTTCAACCGATCGCTGCCTGCACCTGCCCGCCTGTCCAACATCACTACTCTGGACGGCTCTGACCTAGAATATGTGGACAACTACAAATACCTAGGTGTCTGGTTAGACTGTAAACTCTCCTTCCAGACTCACATCAAACATCTCCAATCCAAAGTTAAATCTAGAATTGGCTTCCTATTCCGCAACAAAGCATCCTTCACTCATGCTGCCAAACATACCCTTGTAAAACTGACCATCCTACCAATCCTCGACTTCGGTGATGTCATTTACAAAATAGCCTCCAAAACCCTACTCAATAAATTGGATGCAGTCTATCACAGTGCCATCCGTTTTGTCACCAAAGCCCCATATACTACCCACCACTGCGACCTGTACACTCTCGTTGGCTGGCCCTCGCTTCATACTCGTCGCCAAACCCACTGGTTCCAGGTCATCTACAAGACCCTGCTAGGTAAAGTCCCCCCTTATCTCAGCTCGCTGGTCACCATAGCAACACCTACCTGTAGCACGCGCTCCAGCAGGTTTATCTCTCTGGTCACCCCCAAAACCAATTCTTCCTTTGGCCGCCTCTCCTTCCAGTTCTCTGCTGCCAATGACTGGAACGAACTACAAAAATCTCTGAAACTGGAAACACTTATCTCCCTCACTAGCTTTAAGCACCAGCTGTCAGAGCAGCTCATAGATTACTGCACCTGTACATAGCCCATCTATAATTTAGCCCAAACAACTACCTCTTTACCTACTGTATTTATTTATTTATTTTGCTCCTTTGCACCCCATTATTTCTGTCTCTACTTTGCGCTTTCTTCCACTGCAAACCAACCATTCCAGTGTTTTTAGTTTTATTTTACTTGCTGTGTTGTATTTACTTCGCCACCATGGCCTTTTTATATTTTTATTTATTTATACATATATTTGTTTGCCTTCACCTCCCTTATCTCATCTCACTTGCTCACATTGTATATAGACTTATTTTTTTTCACTGTATCATTGACTATATGTTTGTTTTACTCCATGTGTAACTATGTGTTGTTGTATGTGTCGAACTGCTTTGCTTTATCTTGGCCAGGTCGCAATTGTAAATGAGAACGTGTTCTCAATTTGCCTACCTGGTTAAATAAAGGTTAAATAAAAATAAATAAATAAAAAATAAAATTACATATAGAAATAGGCCTATAGGCTACCTGATTACATATAGAGATAGGCCTATAGGCCACCTGATTACATATAGAGATAGGCCTATAGGCTACCTGATTACATATAGAAATAGGCCTATAGGCTACCTGATTACATATAGAAATAGGCCTATAGGCTACCTGATTACATATAGAAATAGGCCTATAGGCTACCTGATTACATATAGAAATAGGCCTATAGGCTACCTGATTACATATAGAAATAGGCCTGTAGGCTACCTGATTACATATAGAAATAGGCCTATAGGCTACCTGATTACATATAGAAATAGGCCTATAGGCTACCTGATTACATATAGAAATAGGCCTATAGGCTACCTGATTACATATAGAAATAGGCCTATAGGCTACCTGATTACATATAGAAATAGGCCTATAGGCTACCTGATTACATATAGAAATAGGCCTGTAGGCTACCTGATTACATATAGAAATAGGCCTATAGGCTACCTGATTACATATAGAAATAGGCCTATAGGCTACCTGATTACATATAGAGATAGGCCTATAGGCTACCTGATTACATATAGAAATAGGCCTATAGGCTACCTGATTACATATAGAAATAGGCCTATAGGCTACCTGATTACATATAGAGATAGGCCTATAGGCTACCTGATTACATATAGAGATAGGACTATAGGCTACCTGATTACATATAGAAATAGGCCTATAGGCTACCTGATTACATATAGAAATAGGCCTATAGGCTACCTGATTACATATAGAGATAGGCCTATAGGCTACCTGATTACATATAGAGATAGGCCTATAGGCTACCTGATTACATATAGAGATAGGCCTATAGGCTACCTGATTACATATAGAAATAGGCCTATAGGCTACCTGATTACATATAGAAATAGGCCTATAGGCTACCTGATTACATATAGAAATAGGCCTATAGGCTACCTGATTACATATAGAGATAGGCCTATAGGCCACCTGATTACATATAGAAATAGGCCTATAGGCTACCTGATTACATATAGAAATAGGCCTATAGGCTACCTGATTACATATAGAGATAGGCCTATAGGCCACCTGATTACATATAGAGATAGGCCTATAGGCTACCTGATTACATATAGAAATAGGCCTATAGGCTACCTGATTACATATAGAAATAGGCCTATAGGCTACCTGATTACATATAGAAATAGGCCTATAGGCTACCTGATTACATATAGAAATAGGCCTATAGGCTACCTGATTACATATAGAGATAGGCCTATAGGCCACCTGATTACATATAGAGATAGGCCTATAGGCTACCTGATTACATATAGAGATAGGCCTATAGGCTACCTGATTACATATATAAATAGGCCTATAGGCTACCTGATTACATATAGAAATAGGCCTATAGGCTACCTGATTACATATAGAGATAGGCCTATAGGCCACCTGATTACATATAGAAATAGGCCTATAGGCTACCTGATTACATATAGAAATAGGCCTATAGGCCACCTGATTACATATAGAGATAGGCCTATAGGCTACCTGATTACATATAGAGATAGGCCTATAGGCTACCTGATTACATATAGAAATAGGCCTATAGGCCACCTGATTACATATAGAAATAGGCCTATAGGCTACCTGATTACATATAGAAATAGGCCTATAGGCTACCTGATTACATATAGAAATAGGCCTATAGGCTACCTGATTACATATAGAGATAGGCCTATAGGCTACCTGATTACATATAGAGATAGGCCTATAGGCCACCTGATTACATATAGAAATAGGCCTATAGGCTACCTGATTACATATAGAAATAGGCCTATAGGCTACCTGATTACATATAGAGATAGGCCTATAGGCCACCTGATTACATATAGAGATAGGCCTATAGGCTACCTGATTACATATAGAAATAGGCCTATAGGCTACCTGATTACATATAGAAATAGGCCTATAGGCTACCTGATTACATATAGAAATAGGCCTATAGGCTACCTGATTACATATAGAAATAGGCCTATAGGCTACCTGATTACATATAGAGATAGGCCTATAGGCCACCTGATTACATATAGAGATAGGCCTATAGGCTACCTGATTACATATAGAGATAGGCCTATAGGCTACCTGATTACATATAGAAATAGGCCTATAGGCTACCTGATTACATATAGAAATAGGCCTATAGGCTACCTGATTACATATAGAGATAGGCCTATAGGCCACCTGATTACATATAGAAATAGGCCTATAGGCCTCCTGATTACATATAGAAATAGGCCTATAGGCTACCTGATTACATATAGAAATAGGCCTATAGGCTACCTGATTACATATAGAGATAGGCCTATAGGCTACCTGATTACATATAGAAATAGGCCTATAGGCTACCTGATTACATATAGAAATAGGCCTATAGGCTACCTGATTACATATAGAAATAGGCCTATAGGCTACCTGATTACATATAGAAATAGGCCTATAGGCTACCTGATTACATATAGAGATAGGCCTATAGGCCACCTGATTACATATAGAAATAGGCCTATAGGCCACCTGATTACATATAGAAATAGGCCTATAGGCTACCTGATTACATATAGAAATAGGCCTATAGGCTACCTGATTACATATAGAGATAGGCCTATAGGCCACCTGATTACATATAGAGATAGGCCTATAGGCTACCTGATTACATATAGAAATAGGCCTATAGGCTACCTGATTACATATAGAAATAGGCCTATAGGCTACCTGATTACATATAGAAATAGGCCTATAGGCTACCTGATTACATATAGAAATAGGCCTATAGGCTACCTGATTACATATAGAAATAGGCCTGTAGGCTACCTGATTACATATAGAAATAGGCCTATAGGCTACCTGATTACATATAGAAATAGGCCTATAGGCTACCTGATTACATATAGAAATAGGCCTATAGGCTACCTGATTACATATAGAAATAGGCCTATAGGCTACCTGATTACATATAGAAATAGGCCTATAGGCTACCTGATTACATATAGAAATAGGCCTGTAGGCTACCTGATTACATATAGAAATAGGCCTATAGGCTACCTGATTACATATAGAAATAGGCCTATAGGCTACCTGATTACATATAGAAATAGGCCTGTAGGCTACCTGATTACATATAGAAATAGGCCTATAGGCTACCTGATTACATATAGAGATAGGCCTATAGGCTACCTGATTACATATAGCAATAGGCCTATAGGCTACCTGATTACATATAGAAATAGGCCTATAGGCTACCTGATTACATATAGAAATAGGCCTATAGGCTACCTGATTACATATAGAAATAGGCCTATAGGCTACCTGATTACATATAGAGATAGGCCTATAGGCTACCTGATTACATATAGAGATAGGCCTATAGGCTACCTGATTACATATAGAGATAGGCCTATAGGCTACCTGATTACATATAGAAATAGGCCTATAGGCTACCTGATTACATATAGAAATAGGCCTATAGGCTACCTGATTACATATAGAAATAGGCCTATAGGCTACCTGATTACATATAGAAATAGGCCTATAGGCTACCTGATTACATATAGAGATAGGCCTATAGGCTACCTGATTACATATAGAAATAGGCCTATAGGCTACCTGATTACATATAGAAATAGGCCTATAGGCTACCTGATTACATATAGAAATAGGCCTATAGGCTACCTGATTACATATAGAAATAGGCCTATAGGCTACCTGATTACATATAGAGATAGGCCTATAGGCCACCTGATTACATATAGAAATAGGCCTATAGGCCACCTGATTACATATAGAAATAGGCCTATAGGCTACCTGATTACATATAGAAATAGGCCTATAGGCTACCTGATTACATATAGAGATAGGCCTATAGGCCACCTGATTACATATAGAGATAGGCCTATAGGCTACCTGATTACATATAGAAATAGGCCTATAGGCTACCTGATTACATATAGAAATAGGCCTATAGGCTACCTGATTACATATAGAAATAGGCCTATAGGCTACCTGATTACATATAGAAATAGGCCTATAGGCTACCTGATTACATATAGAAATAGGCCTATAGGCTACCTGATTACATATAGAAATAGGCCTGTAGGCTACCTGATTACATATAGAAATAGGCCTATAGGCTACCTGATTACATATAGAAATAGGCCTATAGGCTACCTGATTACATATAGAAATAGGCCTATAGGCTACCTGATTACATATAGAAATAGGCCTATAGGCTACCTGATTACATATAGAAATAGGCCTATAGGCTACCTGATTACATATAGAAATAGGCCTGTAGGCTACCTGATTACATATAGAAATAGGCCTATAGGCTACCTGATTACATATAGAAATAGGCCTATAGGCTACCTGATTACATATAGAAATAGGCCTGTAGGCTACCTGATTACATATAGAAATAGGCCTATAGGCTACCTGATTACATATAGAGATAGGCCTATAGGCTACCTGATTACATATAGAAATAGGCCTATAGGCTACCTGATTACATATAGAAATAGGCCTATAGGCTACCTGATTACATATAGAAATAGGCCTATAGGCTACCTGATTACATATAGAAATAGGCCTATAGGCTACCTGATTACATATAGAAATAGGCCTATAGGCTACCTGATTACATATAGAAATAGGCCTATAGGCTACCTGATTACATATAGAAATAGGCCTATAGGCTACCTGATTACATATAGAAATAGGCCTATAGGCTACCTGATTACATATAGAAATAGGCCTATAGGCTACCTGATTACATATAGAGATAGGCCTATAGGCTACCTGATTACATATAGAAATAGGCCTATAGGCCACCTGATTACATATAGAAATAGGCCTATAGGCTACCTGATTACATATAGAAATAGGCCTATAGGCCACCTGATTACATATAGAAATAGGCCTATAGGCCACCTGATTACATATAGAAATAGGCCTATAGGCTACCTGATTACATATAGAAATAGGCCTATAGGCTACCTGATTACATATAGAAATAGGCCTATAGGCTACCTGATTACATATAGAAATAGGCCTATAGGCTACCTGATTACATATAGAAATAGGCCTATAGGCTACCTGATTACATATAGAAATAGGCCTATAGGCTACCTGATTACATATAGAAATAGGCCTATAGGCTACCTGATTACATATAGAAATAGGCCTATAGGCTACCTGATTACATATAGAAATAGGCCTATAGGCTACCTGATTACATATAGAAATAGGCCTATAGGCTACCTGATTACATATAGAAATAGGCCTATAGGCTACCTGATTACATATAGAAATAGGCCTATAGGCTACCTGATTACATATAGAAATAGGCCTATAGGCTACCTGGCCTGCGTGCAAATGTAGGCATACAAAATGTGCCCATTTGGGGAGCTGATAGTATTTCTGATTGGCTTAAACACACCACCACTAATGACTTGTGGAGCTTCTCAAAGTCATGTTTTCTTCACCTCAAACAGCAAGCCAACAAAAAGTCTGTTTTTACATCCATTGAGAATTACAGTAGTTCCTCAATGCATTTGAACAAGCTTTCCAGCTTCCTCCCTTTCGATAACAACTCAGCGCAAAAGGGAAAAATGTCCTGCTTTGATCTGGTGGAAACGTAATAAAATAGGCCTACCTGATTACTTCTTATCAGTGCTTGACTTGGCCTGAAATAGGTCCTGGTACTCATTTTGGGTGATGGTACTGTTTATATTTAGGTCCACAATATTTTAGAGAAAATTTGAGACATTTGAGGTGTCGGTAATCAGCTCCGGTAAGCTCCTGCCCAAGTCAACCACTGCTTCTTGTCCCTTCTTGTCCCTTGTCCCTTCTCGTCCCTTCGTGTCCCTTCGTGTCCCTTCTTGTCCTTTCTTGTCCCAGCCTACAGCTGTGTCTGTCCCAAGCTCACTGGCAGGGAAACTCTGAGAATATTTTATACAATGTTGCCAGGCAGGATGCCCCGTTAATAGTTGATACTTATTAGTTGATACAATGTATCAAGTTCGTTGCAGACAGTCCATGTGTAGCTAATGTGATTTATAAGATATTTATTTTTTAAATCAGGATATTTTCTACCTGCAGGCTGTAATGTTTTTATTTGTTGGCTTTATGTAGGATATTTTTACATAGTTTGGGGCGGAAGGTAGCCTAGAGGTTAGAGCGTTGGACTTGTAACCGAGCTGACAAGGTAAAAATCTGTCGTTCTGTCCCTGAACAAGGCAGTTAACCAACTGTTCCTAGGCCGTCGTTGAAAATAAGAATTTGTTCTTAACTGATTTACCTAGTTAAATAAAGGTTAAATAAATGTAAAAAATAGTTGGCAATAGAAGTAGGTTTTTTAGGTTTGTATCATTTTCATTTAGATTTGTATAGAATTTTAATTAAATCACATGACATTGATTTTTATATATGAAGAAGTTATTATAAGTTAAATTAAATCTACTTAAGTAGTACTTTAAAGTTTTTTTTACTTAAGTACTTTACACCACTGGGGACAACCCGAGAAAGAATGGCTTTGTTGCTAATCTGCCTTCCATACTTGGACAATTCTAGTTAGTCGATGACTATAGCAGCACACGCCAGCTCCAATTACTGAAGTAGCCTTTTCTCCCATTAAGTGATCCTCCAACGTCTGCCGATCAACTTGATTGATCCCAATTGTTCTGGACAGTAAAGCCAGACTCAAAACCCTCTTTCAGAGTAGAACACTTTATCTCTGCTTCGCCAAACATAAAAAGGACAGTTTCCCCAGACCTTGATAAGGCCAATTCCTAGAGCAAAACACACTTTTAATGGATCATCTGCATTGAGTATGCTTTTACTGTAGGTGCGGGACTAGGAGTAATCTGTGTCCAGGAGTGCTTCGACAGAGGACAAAGACAAGCGTCTAGCCTTCTCTGGAGGAGAGGAGGAGGAGGAGGAAGAGGAGGAGAACCCCTGCTGTTAGCTGACGGAGGGACAAGTATTTGGAGAGACATTACTGTAGCTCATCGCCCCATGTTGCCTCGGCAGCTCAGACAAGCGTCTAGCCTTCTCTGGAGGAGAGGAGGAAGAGGAGGAAGAGGAGGAGAACCCCTGCTGTTAGCTGACTGGGTATTTGAGGGACAAATACTTGGAGAAACACAGTCAATGTTTTAACATGTCTTTCCACACTGATTGCATGCTAGTAGAGTAGAGTCTATATCATCCCCCGTTGGGGGGGGGGGGGGGCAATGCATTTTTCAGGAGGTAGTAAAAACACAATTTACACACTACAATAAATATACGAAAGATCAATATACAGCAATATGCACACACCTAACAGTACTACTACATCTTATTGAGAAAGCTGATAGCAGCTGGCACGAATGGGAGTTTAGCCTGTATCTGAGCTCTGAGGGAAGCAACATAAATTAGGCAAATTAGGGATGCTGTGAGTCCCTCTGAATGGACGGCTCCTTCGGTACGACTGATGTGGTAAGTTCATACCAACGATCCTGCTACTTAGTTTAACAGCGTTTACCCAGCCTGTTCTTTAGTCTTGAAGTTTAGATTGCCAAAACAACAGATCATAGTGAATGCTACAATCGATTCAGTGGGGGACGTGTAACAGACGTTCATCAGCGCCTTATTCACCCAGAAACTGCGGCGTTCCCTCAGGAAGAAAAAGCGCTGATTTCCCTTTGCACAGATACCATTCCCTTTACACAGATACCATTCCCTTTACACAGATAACATCGGCTTCAAAATTCAGCTGGCTGTCAAGGAACGTGCCAAGATATTTGTATCGATCAACAGTCTCCACTGGCTCACCATCTATCAGTCTGTGAGCTCCTCCGGAAATCAATAGCCATATCCTTGGTTTTCTTGACATTAAGTTCTAAGTAGGAACGGTCACAGCATCCTACAAAATCCTTCCACCACTGGCCCATGGCTCACCTCCTCATCCAGTAAAAGACTCTGCAAACCTAATAATATATCTAGAGTCGTTATTACTCTGACAATCATTAGTGTACAGTACAAACAACAGAGGGGAAAGGACACGCCCTCTTGGTGTCAACAAATAGTAGTCCGGTATGGGTCTTACATCCCTCAAGATGCTCCAGTACCATTAGGCTCCAGTACCATTAGGCTCCAATAACATCAGGCTCCAATACCATCAGGCTCCAGTACCATCAGGCTCCAATACCATCAGGCTCCAGTACAATCAGGCTCCAGTACCATCAGGCTCCAATACCATCAGGCTCCAATACCATCAGGCTCCAATACCATCAGGCTCCAATACCACCAGGCTCCAATACCATCAGGCTCCAGTACCATCAGGCTCCAGTACCACCAGGCTCCAGTACCACCAGGCTCCAGTACCATCAGGCTCCAGTACCACCAGGCTCCAGTACCATCAGGCTCCAGTACAATCAGGCTCCAGTACCATCAGGCTCCAGTACCATCAGGCTCCAGTACAATCAGGCTCCAGTACCATCAGGCTCCAGTACCATCAGGCTCCAGTACCATCAGGCTCCAATACCATCAGGCTCCAATACCATCAGGCTCCAGTACCATCAGGCTCCAGTACCATCAGGCTCCAATACCATCAGGCTCCAATACCACCAGGCTCCAGTACCATCAGGCTCCAGTACCATCAGGCTCCAGTACCATCAGGCTCCAGTACCATCAGGCTCCAATACCATCAGGCTCCAGTACCATCAGGCTCCAGTACCATCAGGCTCCAGTACCATCAAGCTCCAGTACCATCAGGCTCCAGTACCATTAGGCTCCAGTACCATCAGGCTCCAATACCATCAGGCTCCAATACCATCAGGCTCCAGTACCATCAGGCTCCAGTACCATCAGGGTCCAGTACCATCAGGCTCCAATACCATTAGGCTCCAGTACCATCAGGCTCCAGTACCATTAGGCTCCAGTACCATCAGGCTCCAGTACCATCAGGCTCCAGTACCATCAGGCTCCAGTACCATCAGGCTCAAGTACCATTAGGCTCCAGTACCATCAGGCTCAAGTACCATTAGGCTCCAGTACCATCAGGCTCCAGTACCATCAGGATCCAGTACCATCAGGCTCCAATACCATCAGGCTCCAATACCATCAGGCTCCAATACCATCAGGCTCCAATACCATCAGGCTCCAGTACCATCAGGCTCCAGTACCATCAGGCTCCAGTACCATCAGGCTCCATTACCACCAGGCTCCAGTACCATCAGGCTCCAGTACCACCAGGCTCCAGTACCATCAGGCTCCAGTACCATCAGGATCCAGTACCATCAGGCTCCAATACCATCAGGCTCCAATACCATCAGGCTCCAATACCATCAGGCTCCAATACCATCAGGCTCCAATACCATCAGGCTCCAGTACCATCAGGCTCCAATACATCAGGCTCCAGTACCATTAGGCTCCAATACCATCAGGCTCCAATACCATCAGGCTCCAGTACCATCAGGCTCCAATAACATTAGGCTCCAGTACCATCAGGCTCCAGTACCATCAGGCTCCAGTACCATCAGGCTCCAGTACCACCAGGCTCCAGTACAATCAGGCTCCAATAACATCAGGCTCCAGTACCACCAGGCTCCAGTACAATCAGGCTCCAATAACATCAGGCTCCAGTACCACCAGGCTCCAGTACCACCAGGCTCCAGTACAATCAGGCTCCAGTACCATTAGGCTCCAGTACCACCAGGCTCCAGTACAATCAGGCTCCAATAACATCAGGCTCCAGTACCATCAGGCTCCAGTACAATCAGGCTCCAATACCATCAGGCTCCAATACCATCAGGCTCCAGTACCATCAGGCTCCAATACCATCAGGCTCCAATACCATCAGGCTCCAGTACCATCAGGCTCCAGTACCATCAGGCTCCAGTACCACCAGGCTCCAGTACCATCAGGCTCCAGTACCACCAGGGTCCAGTACCACCAGGCTCCAGTACCATCAGGCTCCAGTACCACCAGGCTCCAGTACCATCAGGCTCCAGTACCACCAGGCTCCAGTACCATCAGGCTCCATTACCACCAGGCTCCAGTACCATCAGGCTCCAGTACCATCAGGCTCCATTACCACCAGGCTCCAGTACCACCAGGCTCCATTACCATCAGGCTCCAGTACCACCAGGCTC
This sequence comes from Salvelinus alpinus, assembly GCF_045679555.1. Lineage (NCBI taxonomy): Eukaryota > Metazoa > Chordata > Actinopteri > Salmoniformes > Salmonidae > Salvelinus > Salvelinus alpinus. The sequence goes on from NC_092087.1 coordinate 8,971,811, forward strand.
CATTACCATCAGGCTCCAGTACCACCAGGCTCCAGTACCACCAGGCCTCTTTCTCTCTTTGTGGCTGAACGTCTCTTCAGGACAGGTTTGTAGGTGGGAACGAGATAAACAGTGTTATGGTCAGCTGAGCCCAGAGGAGCTCTGGAGACGGATTTATATGGCCCCTTTACTATCCCATAAAACAAATCTTACACTTTACTCTGTCATCTAGGTAATGTTCACTCTCGTTTTTTTTCGGGCACTGAGCAAATTTCAGTTCTGCTGAGCGCACACTAGAATGTTGTAGCATACACAAATTCTGTGCAACTTCCGGCGTGCGTTTACTGTGAACACTGAGGCTGTACCCCTTTTACATTTTTACAGACAATGTGTGGTGGTCAATGTAGGCCTACATTTCATGAGACTTTTGGAATAAAAAACATACAGGGCTTGACATTAACCTGTTTATCCACATGTGCTTCAGACAAGGAGGTGTCTAAACATTTAGTTGTGTTGTTTGATGCAAGAAACCCCTTTACAAAATAAAATGCATTATTATTCCATACCATTATTACAGAGAATCAGACAAATTATGCCACCCTCTGCGTATTGGCTACTTAGCTTGTTCAAGCATGTCTCAAAATACAACACTGCACATTACCTGAATGATCTATAACTGGGCTAATAACTCACTAACTAGCAAAGGATATGAACAAATGTGCACACATGGCTACATGCAGCTCTCGCTTTGGTCAAAAAAAAAAAAAGTGCATAACAATCGCGACCGCTCATGCTGTAAACACAGTCCAGTTCAAAGTGAATGGCACAAATCCATATATGGAAATGGTTTATTTGCATATAGGTCTACTGCAGCTCTGATTGGTCATGGTGCACCGGTCTGTGTAGAGTACAAGCCTGAGTCGTGCCTGTCATTGCAATAAAATCCTATTCCGATGGCAGGGAACTCGACCCCAGTGGTGTACTGGGCAGTACGTACTACCCTCTGTAGATAGCGCCTTACGGTCTACACATAAGTCAAGGTTAGAATACGGCTTAACTCCCTCATAAATTACACCACCTAAACGCGTGAGGAAACCCTGAATAAGGTCGAACGAACTTGCCGGTCCCATGTGGAAAAAGCCTCTTCTTTCTTTTCCCCCCCAATAGAAATAACAGCATTCGCCATGCACTGTCATTTTAAAGGGATAAGAGCTAGTGAAAAGAGCTATTGATATGAGCTATTGATAATAGCTAGGTAAATGAGTAATCCGTTTGGAGAAAGGGATTGTAAATACACATAGCAATTGTTAAAGATTTTTTTTAAATCTTATGATCCCTGGAGACTAATATGAAACCAGCCACATGGAAGCAAACTGAAAATCATATCAACATGACATGTATTGGTGACCATTTTCCACAGTGAAATAAGCTATAAATAGCTGTGCCGTTATTCTGAATTTGTATTGTCTATTGCCCTAATAATTTACGTGGAGGAAATTTGGACACCTGAACTATAGGCTTTTGTAGGACCTGCCGAGGTGAAGAATGTGTTTTAGAATGTTTTAATTATAGCCTATGCCCAGGCTTTTCTCCGTTTTCATTTTGCAATTTTTATATAATGTTAAATATGATCCACTATCGGATGCCACCGTCAATAGTACCCACATACATTTATAATGGTCACTTTAATGTTAGTTTTCTTCCATTTGTAGCTTCCATTTTGCATCATTCCGTTGACCTTTCTTTCCTCTGTCACGTCCGTGTCGTTGTTCCTGAGAGTCACTAGTATTACTGGCTAACGTTGAGCAATCATTTAGTACACGAAGCCCATTGTAATCCTGACGGAAGTCAGACCACACGTAGCAGGTTCAATCTGGAGACCGACGCACGGTTCACCACGACTGGACCGTTGTCATACAGTTCCATGATTAGTGAGAATCAGGCTAAATTTATAGGACTGTTGTTTAACCCCTATTGTACACTATCTTCCACCTGCCAATATTCCATGGATTGAACTTGAATATGACAACTTTCAGGATGACTCAATGTATTTTAATGCGTGAAGGACCCTAACATGTGCCTAAATAATCTACAAGATCAGAGTATTTTTAAATCTACCAGTTGGTGGTGAATCCAAGACGAAGATACATACAGTTGAAGTCTGAAGTTTACATACACTTAGGTTGGAGTCATTAAAACTCATTTTTCAACCAGTCCACACATTTCTTGTTAACAAACGATAGTTTTGGCAAGTCGGTTAGGACATCTACTTTCTGCATGACACAAGTAATTTTTCCAACAATAGTTTACAGACAGATTATTTCACTTATAATTCACTGAATCACAATTCCAGTGGGTCAGAAGTTTACATACACTAAATTGACTGTGCCTTTAAACAGCTTGGAAAATTCCAGAAAATTATGTCATGACTTTTGAAGCTTCTGATAGGCTTATTGACATAATTTGAGTCAAATGGAGGTGTACCTGTGGATGCATTTCAAGGCCTAACGTCAAACTCAGTGCCTCTTTCCTTGACATCATGGGAAAAATCTAAAGAAATCAGCCAAGACCTCTGAAAAAAAATTGTAGACCTCCACAAGTCTGGTTCATCCTTGGTAGCAATTTCCAAACGCCTGAAGGTACCACGTTCATCTGTACAAACAATAGTACGCAAGTATAAACACCATGCGACCACGCAGCCGTCATACCACTCAGGAAGGAGACGCGTTCTGTCTCCTAGAGATGAACGAACTTTGGTGCGAAAAGTGCAAATCAATCCCAGAACAACAGCAAAGGACGTTGTGAAGATGCTGGAGGAAACAGGTACAAAAGTATCTATATCCACAGTAAAACGAGCCCTATATCGACATAACCTGAAAGGCCGCTCAGCAAGGAAGGAGCCACTGCTCCAAAACCACCATTTGTTCCCAGGGGGGAAGGAGAAGGCACTTTGGGAGTGCTTAGGCAAGAGGCCCGCAGGCATACATATACCCGTAATATATTCATTGTCTAGGCACACTAGGTAAGACCTGGGCGGACCACCCCCTGTATTTTGGTTAGGGCACCAGGTGGTGCTAAGATAGGTAAGTAGTGGGTAGGCAGGTTAGATAGGAAAGGGGGAAGTTTTGATATTTACTTTCTTTGCTTTGGTTCCGTCCAGCCCCTTTTCCCCATATTACCGTAAGGAAATAAATCCTAGTAACGGTAAAATCTGCCTTTGTCGTCCTTACTCACGCCTACAGTCCATACCTCTTACACTTCACATGTAAACATCTGACCCATTGGGAATGTGATGAAGGAAATAAAAGCTGAAATAAATAATTCTCTCTACTATTATTCTGACATTACACATTCTTAGAATAAAGTGGTGATTCTAACTGACCTAAGACAGGGAATTTTTACTAGGATTAAATGTCAGGAATTGTGAAAAACTGAGTTTAATTGTATTTGGCTCAGGTGTATGTAAGCTTCCGACTGCAACTGTAGCTCTACTGCTGTACAGTATATATTGTTGGTGTATAAACACAGACTGCATTTGGATTAAGTGTCGTTTGGGTTGTTAATTGAATTCATTCTGACATTTTAGATTTCTTGTTTTTCCATTATTATTTGTGTACTTGTTTGACATTTCCTCTGCTCTGTCAGGAGCTAGTAACATAAGCATTGAGCTGCACCCGCTATAACACCCGCTAAACTTTGATTTGATTTTTATTTGACTGACTCCCTCTCACACACACACACACACACACACACACACACACACACACACACACACACACACACACACACAATGCCCTCGTTATGCGTCTACAGCATCCAAGACCAAAAATCTCTCCATTCAGGAGAAAACAGTCCAGAAGGGGTCTCTCTCCATCCAGGAGAAAACGTTGAGTAAAGGACGCGCAGGGGGGTCTGTTAATCAGCACGACAACAAGGTGCATTTTGGGTGCATTGTATTATTTCTTATTGTCATTGTCCAAAAAGGAACCTGCAAGTCAGCATTTGGTTGGAAGGTGTATACCCTGTGTATCCTGTACAGACTGATTATAAAACTGGAACTTGCATCACAAATGGTCTGGACCATGGTCTAAAGTAGTGTACTATATAGGGAATAGGGCCCTGGTCTAAAGTAGTGCACTATATAGGGAATAGGGCCCTGGTCTAAAGTAGTGCACTATATAGGGAATAGGGCCCTGGTCTAAAGTAGTGTACTATATAGGGAATAGGGCCCTGGTCTAAAGTAGTGTACTATATAGGGAATAGGGCCCTGGTCTAAAGTAGTGCACTATATAGGGAATAAGGCCCTGGTCTAAAGTAATGCACTATATAGGGAATAGGGCCCTGGTCTAAAGTAGTGCACTATATAGGGAATAGGGCCCTGGTCTAAAGTAGTGCACTATGTAGGGAATAGGGCCCTGGTCTAAATTAGTGTACTATATAGGGAATAGGGCCCTGGTCTAAAGTAGTGTACTATATAGGGAATAGGGCCCTGGTCTAAAGTAGTGTACTATATAGGGAATAAGGCTCTGGTCTAAAGTAGTGTACTATATAGGGAATAGGGCCCTGGTCTAAAGTAGTGCACTATATAGGGAATAAGGCCCTGGTCTAAAGTAGTGCACTATATAGGGAATAGGGCCCTGGTCTAAAGTAGTGCACTATATAGGGAATAGGGTGCCATTTGGGAAACAGACACTGTGGTTTCACCAACGCCACTAATTACACTGGGATAAAGGCTTGTTTATCTACACAGCTTACCAGACACTGGTTAATTGCTTCTACTTGTCATCCATCGCTCTCTATCTCCTCTCGCTCCCTCTATCCATCATGCTGAGTCTGTTCCTCTCTCTCTCTCTCCATCTCTCCTCCTCTATGTCTGATTGTCTCCCTTTTCGCTCTGCCTCAAGCTAATTTAGAGGACACCACTGCTGCTCTGCTTTACCTGTTTAATTTCATAAGATCATGACTTGGTTTTCATATTTGCGCAATAACAACACCTGTTTATGAGCACGTAATGGACTGACTGCCGAGACCGGGGGAGGTCGGCTCTGTAAAACCGATGGACCAGGTGACGTTGTTTCTGGCACTATGGAGACTGAAACCTCCTTGTCATTCCAGTTTATCTATTGCAGGAGAAGAGTTTTCAGAATCCTAGAGGTATCCGTCCTTCCTTAGGCCTCGCTGGAGGGATTGTGTTAGCTGAGATGTACATATTGATGCAAATGTCCCCAAGGTTAGTAGTAAATGTGAACATCGAGGTCAGAGAGAGAAATAGTGTTCTTACAGGGCCTTAGGCTGTGTGGATCAATACGCTAAAACTACACATCAAGTAATGTGCAGCAGGCCTTTGGTGGCTGTTTAATAATGGCATAGCGTGTGTGTGTGTGCGTGTGTGTGTGTGTGTGTGTGTGTGTGTGTGTGTGTGTGTGTGTGTGTGTGTGTGTGTGTGTGTGTGTGTGTGTGTGTGTGTGTGTGTGTGTGTGTGTGTGTGTGTGTGTGTGTGTGTGTGTGTGTGTGTGTAAGCATGCGTGCGTATGTGAATATGCATTGTGTGTAGAGAGAGAGAGAATGGATATACGCAGAAAGCCCAGTCCGCACAATCTGACAACAAACAACTGATTGAAAGTCAAGCAGAGAGTCCAAAAACCTCTTGTTCAGTACATCCCATAGAATCCCATAGAATCCCATAGAATCCCATAGAATCCCATAGAATCCCATCCAGTTCTCAAACTGTGTATTGTTAGTCTTTTGTCTGTAAGGTATTTTTCGTTATGTTTCGGACCCCAGGAAGACTAGCTGTCGCCATTTCGATTCTAATAAAAATCAATACAAAAATACCCCCAAAAAAATCAGACGTAAAGTAACAACTAACAACATTCTAAAGACACCCGAGGTACATCAAAATGCTTCAATCAATACGTAACGGGATATGTTAAACCTGAATGTCCTGGATCAAAGATGGCGGTGTCTCCTACTGACTCCTATCGTGTAACATTACCGATATACCCTGAATACAGCCAGCGATGACGATCAGTAAGATGAGTCTCTGTGAAAGTAAATCAGCTTTTTTATCTTGACTGCCAACGTCTATTGTTTATCAAGGGAAAGGAAAGGAGAGATAGAAAGATGGAGATAGAAAGATGTGAAATCTAAAGTACGTTGTGGGGGCGGCAGGTAGTCTAGTGGTTAGAGTGTAGTGGCGGCAGGTAGCCTAGTGGTTAGAGTGTAGTGGCGGCAGGTAGTCTAGTGGTTAGAGTGTAGTGGTGGCAGGTAGTCTAGTGGTTAGAGTGTAGTGGTGGCAGGTAGTCTAGTGGTTAGAGTGTAGTGGCGGCAGGTAGCCTAGTGGTTAGAGTGTAGTGGCGGCAGGTAGCCTAGTGGTTAGAGTGTAGTGGCGGCAGGTAGTCTAGTGGTTAGAGTGTAGTGGCGGCAGGTAGCCTAGTGGTTAGAGTGTAGTGGCGGCAGGTAGTCTAGTGGTTAGAGTGTCGTGGCGGCAGGTAGCCTAGTGGTTAGAGTGTAGTGGCGGCAGGTAGTCTAGTGGTTAGAGTGTAGTGGCGGCAGGTAGCCTAGTGGTTAGAGTGTAGTGGCGGCAGGTAGCCTAGTGGTTAGAGTGTAGTGGCGGCAGGTAGTCTAGTGGTTAGAGTGTAGTGGCGGCAGGTAGCCTAGTGGTTAGAGTGTAGTGGCGGCAGGTAGTCTAGTGGTTAGAGTGTAGTGGCGGCAGGTAGTCTAGTGGTTAGAGTGTAGTGGCGGCAGGTAGCCTAGTGGTTAGAGTGTTGTGGCGGCAGGTAGTCTAGTGGTTAGAGTGTAGTGGCGGCAGGTAGCCTAGTGGTTAGAGTGTAGTGGTGGCAGGTAGCCTAGTGGTTAGAGTGTAGTGGCGGCAGGTAGCCTAGTGGTTACAGTGTAGTGGCGGCAGGTAGTCTAGTGGTTAGAGTTTACTGGCGGCAGGTAGTCTAGTGGTTAGAGTGTAGTGGCGGCAGGTAGTCTAGTGGTTAGAGTGTAGTGGCGGCAGGTAGCCTCGTGGTTAGAGTGTAGTGGCGGCAGGTAGCCTAGTGGTTAGAGTGTAGTGGCGGCAGGTAGTCTAGTGGTTAGAGTGTAGTGGCGGCAGGTAGTCTAGTGGTTAGAGTGTAGTGGCGGCAGGTAGTCTAGTGGTTAAAGTGTAGTGGCGGCAGGTAGTCTAGTGGTTAGAGTGTCGTGGCGGCAGGTAGCCTAGTGGTTAGAGTTTAGTGGCGGCAGGTAGTCTAGTGGTTAGAGTGTAGTGGCGGCAGGTAGTCTAGTGGTTAGAGTGTAGTGGCGGCAGGTAGCCTAGTGGTTAGAGTGTAGTGGCGGCAGGTAGCCTAGTGGTTAGAGTGTAGTGGCGGCAGGTAGTCTAGTGGTTAGAGTGTAGTGGCGGCAGGTAGTCTAGTGGTTAGAATGTAGTGGCGGCAGGTAGTCTAGTGGTTAGAGTGTAGTGGTGGCAGGTAGCCTAGTGGTTAGAGTGTAGGTGCTGCAGGTAGCCTAGTGGTTAGAGTGTAGAGGTGGCAGGTAGCCTAGTGGTTAGAGTGTAGTGGTGGCAGGTAGCCTAGTGGTTAGAGTGTAGAGGCGGCAGGTAGCCTAGTGGTTAGAGTGTAGTGGCGGCAGGTAGTCTAGTGGTTAGAGTTTAGTGGCGGCAGGTAGTCTAGTGGTTAGAGTGTAGTGGCGGCAGGTAGTCTAGTGGTTAGAGTGTAGTGGCGGCAGGTAGTCTAGTGGTTAGAGTGTAGTGGCGGCAGGTAGTCTAGTGGTTAAAGTGTAGTGGCGGCAGGTAGTCTAGTGGTTAGAGTGTCGTGGCGGCAGGTAGCCTAGTGGTTAGAGTTTAGTGGCGGCAGGTAGTCTAGTGGTTAGAGTGTAGTGGCGGCAGGTAGTCTAGTGGTTAGAGTGTAGTGGCGGCAGGTAGCCTAGTGGTTAGAGTGTAGTGGCGGCAGGTAGCCTAGTGGTTAGAGTGTAGTGGCGGCAGGTAGTCTAGTGGTTAGAGTGTAGTGGCGGCAGGTAGTCTAGTGGTTAGAATGTAGTGGCGGCAGGTAGTCTAGTGGTTAGAGTGTAGTGGTGGCAGGTAGCCTAGTGGTTAGAGTGTAGGTGCTGCAGGTAGCCTAGTGGTTAGAGTGTAGAGGTGGCAGGTAGCCTAGTGGTTAGAGTGTAGTGGTGGCAGGTAGCCTAGTGGTTAGAGTGTAGAGGCGGCAGGTAGTCTAGTGGTTAGAGTGTAGTGGCGGCAGGTAGCCTAGTGGTTAGAGTGTAGTGGTGGCAGGTAGCCTAGTGGTTAGAGTGTAGTGGTGGCAGGTAGTCTAGTGGTTAGAGCATTGGACTAGTAACCGAAAGGTTGCAAAATCGAATCCCTGAGCTGACAAGGTAAAAATCTGTCGTCCTACCCCTGAACAAGGCAGTTGACCCACTGTTCCTAGGCCGTCATTGAAAATAAGAATTTGTTCTTAACGGACTTGCCTAGTTAAATAATAATAAAGTAAATACCAAATTAAATTCTAATAACAGATAGATATGGTAAGGGATTTGGATCTGCTATTGTACATAGTTTTTTTCTTTCTTCAGTTCCTGTGGTGATATTCACACCCTTTGGCAAAAGACATTGAAAATACATATTTTCAACATGTTGTGCTCACTGTGCATACAGATACAGAAATGAACAGGAGTATGAACTTCATGGCTGCTATTCTGACTAATGGTTTAAAAAGATCTGATTGGTCAAGACCAATTAGTGGCCAAAGGTCAGAAATGTGCTTCCTGTGCAAAAGCAGTAACTCTATGTTTTCAAACCGGTTTCACCTCAGCATGAGGTCATGTTTACAAATAATATAATACTTATTTATTATTCAATTACATATTATTATTTTTTGTTGTTATTTACTGTTTACCCCTTTTTCTCCCCTATATCGTGCTATCCAATTGGTAGTTACAGTCTTGTCTCATCGCTGCAACTCCCGTACGGACTCGGGAGAGACGAAGGTCGAGAGCCGTGCGTCCTCCGAAACACAACCCAACCAAGCCGCACTGCTTCTTGACACAATGCCTACTTAACCCAGAAGCCAGGCGCACCAATGTGTCGGAGGAAACACCGTACACCTGGCGACCGTGTCAGCGTGCATGCGCCCGGTCCGCCACAGGAGTCACTAGAGCGCGACGGGACAAGGACATCCCTGCTGGCCAAATCCTCCCCTTACCCGGACGATGCTGGGCCAATTGTGCACCGCCCCATGGGTCTCCCGGTCGCAGCTGGCTGCGACAGAGCCTGGACACGAACCAGGATCTCTAGTGGCACAGCTAGTAAATGCGCCACTCGGGAGGCCCTTACTTACATTTTCAGTTTAGTAATTTAGCAGATGCTCTTATCCAAAGCGACTTACAGCTGCAATTAGGGCAAATTGACAGATTTTTCACACACTCTTAACCACTAGGCTACCTGCTTATTCATTATATCATAGAGTGTTACTGTAATCAAACACGTTCTACCCTACAGTAAGTGTGAAGGGAGCTGTATCAGGTTTAGAAACGCATAATGCTTTAAAAGGTTTTGTATGTCTCCACCATGTTGTTTGTGTACAGAAGCAGGATATTGCCAGGCAAGTTAAGTTGAACATTGAACAGCTAACTGGTTAAGTGCTAACTGGTTGAGTAGAACAGCTAACTGGTTAACCAGTTAGCTGTTCAACTTATCCCGTTAGCTGTTCAACTTATCCTGTTAGCTGTTCAACTTATCCCGTTAGCTGTTCAACTTATCCCGTTAGCTGTTCAACTTATCCCGTTAGCTGTTCAACTTATCCCGTTAGCTGTTCAACTTATCCCGTTAGCTGTTCAACTTATCCTGTTAGCTGTTCAATTTAACATGTTGGCTGTTCTGTTAGCTGTTTAGCTTAACCAGTTAGCTGTTCAGCATAACCAGTTAGCTGTTGAACTTAACCAGTTAGCGCTCAACTGGTTAGCCGTTCAACTTAACATGTTGGCTGTTCTGTTAGCTGTTCAACATAACCAGTTAGCTGTTCAACTTCACCAGTTAGACGCTCAACCAATTAGCTGTTTAACTTAATCAAATAGCTGTTCAACATAACATGTTTTTCGGGTCCCGAGTGGCACAGCGGTCTAAGGCACTGCATCTCAGTGCTAGAGGCATCACTACAGACCCTGGTTTGATTCCAGGCTGTATTACAACCGGCTGTGATTGGGAGTCTCATAGGGCGGGACACAATTGGCCCAGCGTTGTCCAGGTTAGGGTTTGGCCGGGGTAGGCTGTCATTGTAAATAGGAATTTGTTCTTTGCTGACTTGCCTAGTTAAATACAATTTTAGCTGTTCTTTTAGCTGTTCTGCTTAAGCTAAACAGCTAACAGAACAGCCAACATGTTAAATTGAACAGCTAACGGGATAAGTTGAACAGCTAACGGGATAAGTTGAACAGCTAACGGGATAAGTTGAACAGCTAACTGGTTAAGCTAAACAGCTAACAGAACAGCCAACATGTTAAATTGAACAGCTAACGGGATAAGTTGAACAGCTAACGGAATAAGTTAAACAGCTAACGGGATAATTTGAACGGCTAATGGGATAAGTTGAACGGCTAACGGGATAAGTTGAACGGCTAACTGGTATTGTTGTGGCTCCACTGTGTTATAGTACTGTGTTATAGTACTGTGTTATAGTACTGTGTTATAGTACTGTGTTATATACTCACTTTCAGATAACTGGACACAAACTTCTAATGAAGGGATATTGTTTGTTTTGTCTAGTAGTATCCTTTTGTGTTCTCATGCAAGTCAGTGTCCTGACATCTAGCATGCTCAACAGTACATGAATTCAATGAATATGAAGCACCAGGCTTTCATGTTAAACCATGATATGTAACATTATAAAATGGACCATAATTAAGAGCAGATGGGACACTACAGCTGGTGGATTAATATGTCTGCTAGTTTATAATGAAAAGTTACTGGAAAAATATATTTACTGAGTAGAATAGAAACTCGTACCGCTGACAACTGGGATCTATTCACACTAAATATATCTAACAGGTGATTTCAGGTAGACTCATATGCACATATAGAATACACACTAGACAAACAACATTATGACATCACAAACACACACACAGACAGACAACATTATGACATCAAACACACACACAGACAAACAACATTATGACATCACAAACACACATACTAGACAAACAACATTATGACATCACAAACACACACCTTCCATTGAGCAACGCGAGGAGCTCCCCGGCATGGTACAGATCGTTGCGTGTCACCCGGCCGAAGCGAAACGTGTTGAGGTTGCAGAAGGTGACTGCGGGGAAGATCATCAACGGTGTTGCTATCTCATCCAATTTAGTGACATGGGGGTACTGTAAGTAGAACTGGACCCGGTCCACACACACCAGGACCAGGAACCCGAGAGAACCCAGGAAGAACAAGATCCACAGGCACCGCTTGATGCAGATCCGTTCATAAGTGAACATGTGCGAGATGCCATGGAGAGTCGACCTGCTGGCGAAAACTTCAATCGCTGGAGGTCGCTTGAAAGAGTCCACCATCTCTTCCGACTCCGCTTTGAGATCCATGACGAGGCGGACCGGTATCAGTGTGAAGGATTGGGAAATGGAGGGATATAGTAGCCTAGACGAGGGGATGTTATTTAACACTAGGAAGGAAGGTACTGACTGTGAGTCTGAGTTCACGCCGTGCTACGTATGGGTTTCTATGGTCTTCCTCATCCAGGCAGTATGAAATGTTGCGTCACTGAGCTCCCCAACAAAATAACACCGTCTACCATCTAGGCTACCAATACATTCTTCACAATGAAGTCGTCTATTTTGCGCTCAATTTCCCTTCAAAACGGTCCATGTGTAAACGCAAACATACAGTATGTCCAAAAGAGTCCCAATTTACGCGCATGAATAGATTTCAATACCGATTTGTCTTTTTCTCTCTTCCAGGCTTGCAAAAACAACTCCCAGCAAAAACACAGCAAGGACTGAATGAAGTTGAGATGGTTCAGGAGCAGTTCAATGATATGGTTCAATAATATGCAAATGTAATACAACCAACGCTGTTTTTTTTATGGAGATGCTGTAAATTGTCTGCCCATACAACACGCTGCGTTACTTCCCATCCGCTCTAGTAAATCCCACCTGGAGACTGTCTTGTCCCGGACCGGTGAGAAAACAGTGAGCGGCGTGTCGGTCAGGCAACAACAGCGCCTTGCATCCCTCCTCTCCTGTCTCTAGAACAGCACTAAACACAACAATGCAGTCCTCATAAACTCCCCGTTTGAGTAGGATAAGATGAAACACGATTTAACAGACCATCATGCTTAATAATCAGGAAAAACATGTAAATCTCAAACCAACAAATTAGGGGTAAAAGGCAGAGGGAATCTCTGAGGATGTCGATATAAACAGTTTTCTTTCCATGATCAATGCATTTGATGCCCGAATCGGAGAAGAGCGGGGATTGGAAGGCACGTGTTTTAAATAGGATGACAAAGTCGGTTGGAAAATACTTAAAGCTCCGAACCCCGCGAGGCTCCGACTGATTCTCGCCTTTTATGTCCTTTTAAACCTTCTTGCATCGAATTCACCAGAATATTAGTTGTTGTTGTAAGTAACACTCATCAGTGGTAGAAAACATGGGGTGGTGGCGCTGAGGCGGTAGAGAAGGGAGAGAGTGTGTGGTTGTGTACATACCCCGGTCTATGGTCTGAGCAGTGTCAGGGAGAGGCTGATTGTAATAGTGCTGACATGAGCTAAATGAGGTGTCTGGCTGCAGACCCACACAAGGCAGGAAACAGCCTTCCTTACCCACCCACAAACAACTAAGGGAATGAGACCCAAACAATATATCTCATTCTGAATCCTGATCAATACTTCTGATTAGAATGGAATGGAATGTAGACTGACATTTATATAATCCATCCATGGAAAGATGAGGCAGAAACAGTCAGTTAGTTGGTGTGGGCAGGCATATAGTGTACAGCCTATAGTAAATTATTTGTATTATTATTTATTATACCTTTATTTCAACAAGGAACACAGACTGAGACCAAGGTCTCTTTTCCAGCTGGGTCCTGCGTATACATGTTTACACATACACTTTAGGTACAATGTGTAACGCTTGTCGTTGGAATGAGGTGAGGACCAAAGCGCAGCGTGGTAAGTGTCCATATTCAATTTAATAACTGATCACTAAGAATACAAAAATAACAACGTGAATGATACGAAAACGAAACAGTCCCGTATGGTGAAAACACAGACACAGGAAAACAACCACCCGCAAAACACAAAGGAAAACAGGCTACCTAAATATGGCTCCCAATCAGAGACAACGACTGACACCGGCTTCTGATTGGGAACCATACTAGGCCAAACACATAGAAATATAACCATAGAACAAAACATAGAAAAACAACATAGAATTCCTACCCCAACTCACGCTCTGACCAAACTAATATGACGACATAAAAAAGGAACTAAGGTCAGAACGTGACACAATGACTAAGAAACTACACAAGACAAACAAAACGATCACAGATAACACAAAAAAATACAGCAACAGATTACATTTACACACAGGTTATTCCCCTAACAGCACAAGAACTTGCATTACCCGAAACAATTACAAGCAATACAAAAATAAAAATGCTCCAATAAATGTTTAAAATGGGCGACAAGAGTCTCAGGTTTAAGTTTAGTCTGCAGGCTATTCCATAGGCAAGGAGCGTAACAGGAAAAGGCAGACATACCCAACTCTGTGGAGATCGCATGGGCCTCAAGTGTAATCCATGTTGAGACCTTGTTTTAGGAATTCTAATTCTAATATTGATGAGTGATGATAAATAAGAAGGTAGTTTATTCAGAAGTGCTTTATAGACAAACACGAGAGCATGTTGTTCTCGTCTCACGGACAGCGAAGTCCAACCCCACATTATGATATAAAACACAGTGGTGAGTTCTGTAGCTAGCACCTGTAATAAACCTAAGTGCGCAATGATAAGTAGCATCCAGCGATTTAAGTGTTGATGCATGTAGATAATATCCCCATAATCTACAACAGACATAAAAGTTGCTTGCACAATTTGTCTTCTATTTTCTAGAGGACAAACATGTCCTGTTTCTATAGAGGAAGCCTAGCTTGATTTTTAGCCATTTACAAAGTTCATCAATATGCATTTTAAAAGACAGTTTATCATCCAAACATATCCCTAATATATCCCTATGCAGAGACCTGATTAATTTAATTTGAGAACCATCTAAGCGAGTGTATTTTCAACCAACTTTTTGAACATATTAAAAATCATAAAATGTGTTTTCTTTGCGTTTTAAAAAAAGTTTCAGCTGTATAAAATACCCTTGTAATATCTTAAAATCTGTCTCTGTCACAATTTCAATGGTGAATTGAAGGAGTCAAGTGCAGAAAACAGGGTAGTTCCTTTGCAAGTGGAAATATTTATTTCACCCAGAAATACTCTATAAGACGGGTACGCCACACAACACAGGGCGCGTCAAAAAATACAGTCCAACATCAAAAGAAGACTGAATCCACTACATAGAAAAAATCACCATCAACCAACAGAATAACAAGCCCGCACAAAAGACGGCGGGCCAACTGGGTTTAAATAACCCCCTAACCCTAAACACAAAACAGGTGTAACCAATCAGACAAACCTAAAGGAAAAAAGAAAAGGGGATCGTGGCAGCTAGTAGGCCGGAGACGACGACCGCCGAGCGAACGGGAAGAGGCACCATCTTCGGCGGAATTCGTAACAGTCTCCAATAGTGATAATGCTTGGGCAGCCGTTGAAGCGATAGAGTACATGACAGTGTCCTCAGCATATAAATGAATTTGACACTTTCTTATCTCATCACCGATATTGTTTATGTAGAGAGTGAACAGTAATGGACCAAGTATAGAACCTTGTGGGACCCCTTTAACCAACTCCAATGGCTCCGACTGGATGCCGTCATCTCTAACAGGCTGACTTCTATCCTTTAGATAGTCATGAAACCAACGACAGGCCTCCGATCCCAGTCCTATTGACGACAGCTTACCCAAAAGTATCGCATGGTCTACAGTGTCAAAAGCTTTAGATAAATCTATGAACAAGGCGGCACAGTACTTTCTATTATCTAGGGCATTAGTAATATCATTTACAACACGTACAGTGGCCGTAATAGTACTGTGTTTAGGTCTGAAGCCAGATTGATTACTACAAAGAGTATTGTTAATAACAGTTAAAAAAGATTGTAGTTGCCTATTCACCAATGACTCTAGAATTTTTAGAGCCAAATAGCCTACTGCAATACTGTGAAAGCAGTATAAGGGACCTATTACCATGAGGATAAGAGAAATGAAATTGCTCACCCATGAACACCCATGAAATTTCTCATAATGCATATATAATCCCCATTTGCTATAAGATTGACTGCATGTCACAGTCTATTTAAGCAATAAGGCCCGAGGGGTTGTGGTGTATGGCCAATATACCACAGCTAAGGGCTGTTCTTATGTACTACGGATACAGCCATTAGCCGTGGTATATTGGCCATATATCACAAACCCCAGTGGTGCTTTATTGCTATTATAAACTGGTTACCAACGTAAACAAATGTTTTGTCATACCCGTGGTGTACGGTCTGATATACCACGGGTGTCAGCCAATCAGCATTCAGGGTTCAAACCACGCAGTTTATAATATACAGTATATATAATTTATTGTGTATTGAAGGCTACTGAATGTTGGTAACTTAAAGGAAAACTCCACCTAAAAACTATATTTTGGTATTTGTTTCATTAGTCCATTGTTGATATAGTCCCAAACTGGTTTTCAATGTCAGCAGTCAAGTATTCAGATTTCTGTATTTTGAAAGTTACAAACTTGAAAATGTGATTGCTGACATACAAAACCTTTTCGGACTATATAACAATGGACTATGTGTTCTCTCATAGTCTGACAGCATCTGGTGGCACAGGGCTAATCATCTCTCCTACGTGGACATTTTCTCTTCTCCCCCTCTCACCTGTCCATCTCCTCTCTCACCTGTCCATCTCCTCTCCCTCCTGTCCATCTCCTCTCCCTTCTGTCCATCTCCCCTCTCACCTGTCCATCTCCCCTCTCACCTGTCCATCTCCTCTCCCTCCTGTCCATCTCCCCTCTCTCACCTGTCCATCTCCTCTCCCTCCTGTCCATCTCCCCTCTCACCTGTCCATCTCCCCTCTCACCTGTCCATCTCCTCTCCCTCCTGTTCATCTCCCCTCTCACCTGTCCATCTCCTCTCCCACCTGTCCATCTCCTCTCCCACCTGTCCATCTCCTCTCCCACCTGTCCATCTCCTTTCCACCTGTCCATCTCCTCATTTGAATTCCTTGCTGTCACCCACACTTGTCCACTCAAGTTTAACATTGTTGTCATTTTTCGTCCACCAGGTGCCCTTGGAGAGTTCCTCAATGAGATTGACACCTTGATAAGCTAATTTCCTGACGATGGCTGACCACTTATCGTACTGGGCGACTTCAACCTCCCGACGGCCGGCATCAATTCATTTCTTTCCACCTCTTTCTTTCCAGTCCTTTCCTCTTTGACTTCACCCTTTCTCAGTCACCTTCCACCCACAAGGCAGGCAATGCGCTTGACCTCATCTTCACTAGAGGCTGTTTGCCTACTAATCTCACTACAACCCCCGTCTATGTCTCTGATCACTACTTTGTTTCCCTTTCTCTCCATCTCTCCTCCAACCCTACCCACTCAGCCCCTACCCAGCTGGTCATCCCACTACTCTCTCCCTTCTTTCCTATCCTCTCTTCCTTATAAATCCTTCTTCCTCCTGTCTCCCTACTCTCCTCCCTTTCTACATCCTTTGACTCTCACTGTCTCCTTTCCTCCCTGCTGGCCCAACCTTCCCCTCCCGCTCCATGGCTGAGTAACTCACTGTGTGCTAACTGAACTGGTCCCACTCACCCAGAACTACTATACACCCTGACCTTTTTCTCCCCTCTCTCTCCAGATGAAATCCTGCGGCTAGTGATGAACCGGCAACCCGATTACCTGCCCACTTGTGAGTCGCTCCTCTCCTAAAGAAACCAACACTCAACCCCTCTGACGTAAAAAACTACAGACCGGTATCCGTTCTTTCTTTCTCAGAACGGTCTTCTTAACCCTAACCAGTCAGGCTTCAAGACGGGTCACTCAATCGAGACTGCTCTCCTCTGTGTCACAGAGGCTCTCCTCTCTGCCAAAGCCGACTCTCTCTGCTCTGTTCTCATCCTCTTAGATCTATCCGTTACCTTCAACACCGTGAACCATCAGATCCTCCTATCCACCCTCTCAGAGCTGAGTGTCTCAGGCTCTGCACACTCCTGGATTGCATCCTGGATTGCACCCCGCCTGGCAGGTCACTCCTACCAGGTGACATGGAGAAGGTCTGTGTCTGCACCACGTATTCTTACTACTGGTGTCCCCCAGGGTTCAGTTCTAGGCCCCCTCCTCTTCTCTCTACACCAAGTCACTCAGCTCCGTCATATCCACACATGGTCTCTCCTATCACTGCTATGAGGATGGACCTCTCCTCTTCTCTCTATACACCAAGTCACTGAGCTCCGTCATATCCACACATGGTCTCTCCGATCACTGCTATGAGGATGGACCTCTCCTCTTCTCTCTATACACCAAGTCACTCAACTCCGTCATATCCACACATGGTCTCTCCTATCACTGCTATGAGGATGGACCTCTCCTCTTCTCTCTATACACCAAGTCACTCAACTCCGTCATATCCACACATGGTCTCTCCTATCACTGCTATGAGGATGGACCTCTCCTCTTCTCTCTATACACCAAGTCACTCAGCTCCGTCATATCCACACATGGTCTCTCCTATCACTGCTATGAGGATGGACCTCTCCTCTTCTCTCTATACACCAAGTCACTCAGCTCCGTCATATCCACACATGGTCTCTCCTATCACTGCTATGAGGATGGACCTCTCCTCTTCTCTCTATAGACCAAGTCACTCAGCTCTGTCATATCCTCACATGGTCTCTCCTATCACTGCTATGAGGATGGACCTCTCCTCTTCTCTCTATACGCCAAGTCACTCAGCTCCGTCATATCCACACATGGTCTCTCCTATCACTGCTATGAGGATGGACCTCTCCTCTTCTCTCTATACACCAAGTCACTCAGCTCCGCCATATCCACACATGGTCTCTCCTATCACTGCTATGAGGATGACACTCATCAACTCTTCTCCTTCCTCCCCGTCTGACACCCAGGTGGTGACACGCATCTCTGAGAGCCTGGCAGACATCTCAGTTTGGATGCCGGCCCACCACCTTTAGACAGCTGTAACTATAAGAGGCTTCTCCTCACTTCACTTTAGACAGCTGTAACTGTAAGAGGCCTCTCTGCACTTTACATTAGATGGCTGTAACTATAAGAGGCTTCTCCTCACTTCACTTTAGACAGCTGTAACTGTAAGAGGCCTCTCTGCACTTTACATTAGAGGGCTGTAACTATAAGAGGCCTCTCTGCACTTTACATTAGAGGGCTGTAACTATAAGAGGCCTCTCTGCACTTTACATTAGAGGGCTGTAACTATAAGAGGCCTCTCTGCACTTCACATTAAATGGCTGTAACTATAAGAGGCCTCTCTGCACTTTACATTAGATGGCTGTAACTATGAGGCCTCTCTGCACTTTACATTAGATGGCTGTGACTATAAGAGGCCTCTGCACTTCACTTTAGACAGCTGTAACTATAAGAGAAGCATTCGTAAATATATTAGGACCTCTTATAGAATGTCTACTCTATAACAATTTTAAAAAACACGTTGTATTATTCAACAAAACCATCTCTTTATACTCAGTAATATTCAAATGAGGTGCAGCATTCAGTAGCAATCTACTCATTGTTCCCTATTGCCTTTTGAAAGACAGACACTCAAGCTAATTCTGAGCGAGGTGAAGTGTTCTAATTCAGAGCGAGGTGAAGTGTTCTAATTCTGAGCGAGGTGAAGTGTTCTAATTCAGAGCGAGGTGAAGTGTTCTAATTCTGAGCGAGGTGAAGTGTTCTAATTCAGAGCGAGGTGAAGTGTTCTAATTCTGAGCGAGGTGAAGTGTTCTAATTCTGAGCCAGGTGAAGTGTTTTAATTCAGAGCGAGGTGAAGTGTTCTAATTCTGAGCGAGGTGAAGTGTTCTAATTCTGAGCGAGGTGAAGTGCTCTAATTCTGAGCGAGGTGAAGTGTTCTAATTCAGAGCGAGGTGAAGTGTTCTAATTCAGAGCGAGGTGAAGTGTTATAATTCAGAGCCAGGTGAAGTGTTCTAATTCAGAGCGAGGTGAAGTGCTCTAATTCTGAGCGAGGTGAAGTGTTCTAATTCAGAGCGAGGTGAAGTGTTCTAATTCTGAGCGAGGTGAAGTGTTCTAATTCAGAGCGAGGTGAAGTGTTATAATTCTGAGCGAGGTGAAGTGTTATAATTCAGAGCGAGGTGAAGTGTTCTAATTCTGAGCGAGGTGAAGTGTTATAATTCAGAGCGAGGTGAAGTGTTCTAATTCTGAGCGAGGTGAAGTGTTCTAATTCTGAGCGAGGTGAAGTGTTCTAATTCAGAGCGAGGTGAAGTGTTCTAATTCTGAGCTAGGTGAAGTGTTCTAATTCTGAGCGAGGTGAAGTGTTCTAATTCTGAGCGAGGTGAAGTGTTCTAATTCTGAGCGAGGTGAAGGGTTCTAATTCAGAGCGAGGTGAAGTGTTATAATTCAGAGCGAGGTGAAGTGTTCTAATTCAGAGCGAGGTGAAGTGTTCTAATTCTGAGCGAGGTGAAGTGTTCTAATTCAGAGCGAGGTGAAGTGTTCTAATTCTGAGCTAGGTGAAGTGTTCTAATTCTGAGCGAGGTGAAGTGTTCTAATTCTGAGCGAGGTGAAGTGTTCTAATTCTGAGCGAGGTGAAGGGTTCTAATTCAGAGCGAGGTGAAGTGTTATAATTCAGAGCGAGGTGAAGTGTTCTAATTCAGAGCGAGGTGAAGTGTTCTAATTCAGAGCGAGGTGAAGTGTTCTAATTCTGAGCGAGGTGAAGTGTTCTAATTCAGAGCGAGGTGAAGTGTTCTAATTCTGAGCGAGGTGAAGTGTTCTAATTCTGAGCCAGGTGAAGTGTTCTAATTCAGAGCGAGGTGAAGTGTTCTAATTCTGAGCGAGGTGAAGTGTTCTAATTCTGAGCGAGGTGAAGTGCTCTAATTCTGAGCGAGGTGAAGTGTTCTAATTCAGAGCGAGGTGAAGTGTTCTAATTCAGAGCGAGGTGAAGTGTTATAATTCAGAGCCAGGTGAAGTGTTCTAATTCAGAGCGAGGTGAAGTGCTCTAATTCTGAGCGAGGTGAAGTGTTCTAATTCAGAGCGAGGTGAAGTGTTCTAATTCTGAGCGAGGTGAAGTGTTCTAATTCAGAGCGAGGTGAAGTGTTATAATTCAGAGCGAGGTGAAGTGTTATAATTCTGAGCGAGGTGAAGTGTTATAATTCAGAGCGAGGTGAAGTGTTCTAATTCTGAGCGAGGTGAAGTGTTCTAATTCTGAGCGAGGTGAAGTGTTCTAATTCTGAGCGAGGTGAAGTGTTCTAATTCTGAGCGAGGTGAAGTGTTCTAATTCAGAGCGAGGTGAAGTGTTCTAATTCTGAGCCAGGTGAAGTGTTCTAATTCAGAGCGAGGTGAAGTGTTCTAATTCTGAGCGAGGTGAAGTGTTCTAATTCTGAGCCAGGTGAAGTGTTATAATTCTGAGCGAGGTGAAGTGTTATAATTCAGAGCGAGGTGAAGTGTTCTAATTCTGAGCGAGGTGAAGTGTTCTAATTCAGAGCGAGGTGAAGTGTTCTAATTCTGAGCTAGGTGAAGTGTTCTAATTCTGAGCGAGGTGAAGTGTTCTAATTCAGAGCGAGGTGAAGTGTTCTAATTCTGAGCTAGGTGAAGTGTTCTAATTCTGAGCGAGGTGAAGTGTTCTAATTCTGAGCGAGGTGAAGTGTTCTAATTCTGAGCGAGGTGAAGGGTTCTAATTCAGAGCGAGGTGAAGTGTTATAATTCAGAGCGAGGTGAAGTGTTCTAATTCAGAGCGAGGTGAAGTGTTCTAAATCTGAGCGAGGTGAAGTGTTCTAATTCTGAGCGAGGTGAAGTGTTCTAATTCAGAGCGAGGTGAAGTGTTCTAATTCAGAGCGAGGTGAAGTGTTCTAATTCTGAGCGAGGTGAAGTGTTCTAATTCTGAGCGAGGTGAAGTGTTCTAATTCAGAGCGAGGTGAAGTGTTCTAATTCTGAGCGAGGTGAAGTGTTCTAATTCTGAGCGAGGTGAAGTGTTCTAATTCTGAGCGAGGCGAAGTGTTCTAATTCTGAGCGAGGCAAAGTGTTCTAATTCTGAGCGAGGTGAAGTGTTCTAATTCTGAGCGAGGTGAAGTGTTGTAATTCAGAGCGAGGTGAAAAGTGTTCTAATTCTGAGCGAGGTGAAGTGTTCTAATTCTGAGCGAGGTGAAGTGTTCTAATTCTGAGCGAGGTGAAGTGTTCTAATTCTGAGCGATGTGAAGTGTTCTAATTCAGAGCGAGGTGAAGTGTTATAATTCAGAGCGAGGTGAAGTGTTATAATTCAGAGCGAGGTGAAGTGTTCTAATTCTGAGCGAGGTGAAGTGTTGTAATTCAGAGCGAGGTGAAAAGTGTTCTAATTCTGAGCGAGGTGAAGTTTTCTAATTCTGAGCGAGGTGAAGTGCTCTAATTCAGAGCGAGGTGAAGTGTTCTAATTCAGAGCGAGGTGAAGTGTTCTAATTCAGAGCCAGGTGAAGTGTTCTAATTCAGAGCGAGGTGAAGTGTTCTAATTCTGAGCGAGGTGAAGTGTTCTAATTCAGAGCGAGGTGAAGTGTTATAATTCAGAGCGAGGTGAAGTGTTATAATTCTGAGCAAAGTGAAGTGTTATAATTCAGAGCGAGGTGAAGTGTTCTAATTCTGAGCGAGGTGAAGTGTTCTAATTCTGAGCGAGGTGAAGTGTTCTAATTCTGAGCGAGGTGAAGTGTTCTAATTCTGAGCGAGGTGAAGTGTTCTAATTCAGAGCGAGGTGAAGTGTTATAATTCTGAGCCAAGTGAAGTGTTATAATTCAGAGCGAGGTGAAGTGTTCTAATTCTGAGCGAGGTGAAATGTTCTAATTCTGAGCCAGGTGAAGTGTTATAATTCTGAGCGAGGTGAAGTGTTATAATTCAGAGCGAGGTGAAGTGTTCTAATTCTGAGCGAGGTGAAGTGTTATAATTCAGAGCGAGGTGAAGTGTTCTAATTATGAGCTAGGTGAAGTGTTCTAATTCTGAGCGAGGTGAAGTGTTCTAATTCAGAGCGAGGTGAAGTGTTCTAATTCTGAGCGAGGTGAAGTGTTCTAATTCTGAGCGAGGTGAAGGGTTCTAATTCAGAGCGAGGTGAAGTGTTATAATTCAGAGCGAGGTGAAGTGTTGTAATTCAGAGCGAGGTGAAGTGTTCTAATTCAGAGCGAGGTGAAGTGTTCTAATTCAGAGCGAGGTGAAGTGTTATAATTCAGAGCGAGGTGAAGTGCTCTAATTCTGAGCGAGGTGAAGTGTTCTAATTCTGAGCGAGGTGAAGTGTTGTAATTCAGAGCGAGGTGAAAAGTGTTCTAATTCTGAGCGAGGTGAAGTGTTCTAATTCTGAGCGAGGTGAAGTGCTCTAATTCAGAGCGAGGTGAAGTGTTCTAATTCAGAGCGAGGTGAAGTGTTCTAATTCAGAGCCAGGTGAAGTGTTCTAATTCAGAGCGAGGTGAAGTGTTCTAATTCAGAGCGAGGTGAAGTGTTCTAATTCTGAGCGAGGTGAAGTGTTCTAATTCAGAGCGAGGTGAAGTGTTATAATTCAGAGCGAGGTGAAGTGTTATAATTCTGAGCAAAGTGAAGTGTTATAATTCAGAGCGAGGTGAAGTGTTCTAATTCTGAGCGAGGTGAAGTGTTCTAATTCTGAGCGAGGTGAAGTGTTCTAATTCTGAGCGAGGTGAAGTGTTCTAATTCTGAGCGAGGTGAAGTGTTCTAATTCAGAGCGAGGTGAAGTGTTCTAATTCTGAGCCAAGTGAAGTGTTATAATTCAGAGCGAGGTGAAGTGTTCTAATTCTGAGCGAGGTGAAATGTTCTAATTCTGAGCCAGGTGAAGTGTTATAATTCTGAGCGAGGTGAAGTGTTATAATTCAGAGCGAGGTGAAGTGTTCTAATTCTGAGCGAGGTGAAGTGTTATAATTCAGAGCGAGGTGAAGTGTTCTAATTCTGAGCTAGGTGAAGTGTTCTAATTCTGAGCGAGGTGAAGTGTTCTAATTCAGAGCGAGGTGAAGTGTTCTAATTCTGAGCGAGGTGAAGTGTTCTAATTCTGAGCGAGGTGAAGTGTTATAATTCAGAGCGAGGTGAAGTGTTCTAATTCTGAGCGAGGTGAAGTGTTATAATTCAGAGCGAGGTGAAGTGTTCTAATTCTGAGCTAGGTGAAGTGTTCTAATTCTGAGCGAGGTGAAGTGTTCTAATTCAGAGCGAGGTGAAGTGTTCTAATTCTGAGCGAGGTGAAGTGTTCTAATTCTGAGCGAGGTGAAGGGTTCTAATTCAGAGCGAGGTGAAGTGTTATAATTCAGAGCGAGGTGAAGTGTTGTAATTCAGAGCGAGGTGAAGTGTTCTAATTCAGAGCGAGGTGAAGTGTTCTAATTCAGAGCGAGGTGAAATGTTATAATTCAGAGCGAGGTGAAGTGCTCTAATTCTGAGCGAGGTGAAGTGTTCTAATTCTGAGCGAGGTGAAGTGTTCTAATTCTGAGCGAGGTGAAGTGTTCTAATTCTGAGCGAGGCGAAGTGTTCTAATTCTGAGCGAGGCGAAGTGTTCTAATTCTGAGCGAGGTGAAATGTTCTAATTCTGAGCCAGGTGAGGTGTTATAATTCTGAGCGAGGTGAAGTGTTATAATTCAGAGCGAGGTGAAGTGTTCTAATTCTGAGCGAGGTGAAGTGTTATAATTCAGAGCGAGGTGAAGTGTTCTAATTCTGAGCTAGGTGAAGTGTTCTAATTCTGAGCGAGGTGAAGTGTTCTAATTCTGAGCGAGGTGAAGTGTTCTAATTCTGAGCGAGGTGAAGTGTTCTAATTCTGAGCGAGGTGAAGTGTTATAATTCAGAGCGAGGTGAAGTGTTCTAATTCTGAGCGAGGTGAAGTGTTATAATTCAGAGCGAGGTGAAGTGTTCTAATTCTGAGCTAGGTGAAGTGTTCTAATTCTGAGCGAGGTGAAGTGTTCTAATTCAGAGCGAGGTGAAGTGTTCTAATTCTGAGCGAGGTGAAGTGTTCTAATTCTGAGCGAGGTGAAGGGTTCTAATTCAGAGCGAGGTGAAGTGTTATAATTCAGAGCGAGGTGAAGTGTTGTAATTCAGAGCGAGGTGAAGTGTTCTAATTCAGAGCGAGGTGAAGTGTTCTAATTCAGAGCGAGGTGAAGTGTTATAATTCAGAGCGAGGTGAAGTGCTCTAATTCTGAGCGAGGTGAAGTGTTCTAATTCTGAGCGAGGTGAAGTGCTCTAATTCTGAGCGAGGTGAAGTGTTCTAATTCTGAGCGAGGCGAAGTGTTCTAATTCTGAGCGAGGCGAAGTGTTCTAATTCTGAGCGAGGCGAAGTGTTCTAATTCTGAGCGAGGTGAAGTGTTCTAATTCTGAGCGAGGTGAAGTGTTATAATTCAGAGCGAGGTGAAGTGCTCTAATTCTGAGCGAGGTGAAGTGTTCTAATTCTGAGCGAGGTGAAGTGTTCTAATTCTGAGCGAGGTGAAGTGTTATAATTCAGAGCGAGGTGAAGTGTTATAATTCTGAGCGAGGTGAAGTGTTATAATTCAGAGCGAGGTGAAGTGTTCTAATTCTGAGCGAGGTGAAGTGTTCTAATTCAGAGCGAGGTGAAGTGTTCTAATTCTGAGCGAGGTGAAGTGTTATAATTCAGAGCGAGGTGAAGTGTTCTAATTCTGAGCGAGGTGAAGTGTTCTAATTCTGAGCGAGGTGAAGTGTTCTAATTCAGAGCGAGGTGAAGTGTTCTAATTCTGAGTGAGGTGAAGTGTTATAATTCTGAGCGAGGTGAAGTGTTATAATTCAGAGCGAGGTGAAGTGTTCTAATTCTGAGCGAGGTGAAGTGTTCTAATTCTGAGCGAGGTGAAGTGTTCTAATTCAGAGCGAGGTGAAGTGTTCTAATTCTGAGCCAGGTGAAGTGTTATAATTCAGAGCGAGGTGAAGTGTTCTAATTCAGAGCGAGGTGAAGTGTTCTAATTCTGAGCCAGGTGAAGTGTTATAATTCAGAGCGAGGTGAAGTGTTCTAATTCAGAGCGAGGTGAAGTGTTCTAATTCTGAGCGAGGTGAAGTGTTCTAATTCTGAACGAGGTGAAGTGTTCTAATTCAGAGCGAGGTGAAGTGTTCTAATTCTGAGCGAGGTGAAGTGTTATAATTCATAGCGAGGTGAAGTGTTATAATTCTGAGCGAGGTGAAGTGTTCTAATTCTGAGCGAGGTGAAGTGTTCTAATTCTGAGCGAGGTGAAGTGTTCTAATTCTGAGCGAGGTGAAGTGTTCTAATTCAGAGCGAGGTGAAGTGTTCTAATTCTGAGCGAGGTGAAGAGTTCTAATTCTGAGCGAGGTGAAGAGTTCTAATTCTGAGCGAGGTGAAGTGTTCTAATTCTGAGCGAGGTGAAGTGTTCTAATTCAGAGCGAGGTGAAGTGTTCTAATTCTGAGCGAGGTGAAGTGTTCTAATTCTGAGCGAGGTGAAGAGTTCTAATTCTGAGCGAGGTGAAGTGTTCTAATTCTGAGTGAGGTGAAGTGTTCTAATTCTGAGCGAGGTGAAGTGTTCTAATTCTGAGCGAGGTGAAGTGTTCTAATTCTGAGTGAGGTGAAGTGTTCTAATTCTGAGCGAGGTGAAGTATTCTAATTCTGAGCGAGGTGAAGTGTTGTAATTCAGAGCGAGGTGAAGTGTTCTAATTCTGAGCGAGGTGAAGTGTTCTAATTCAGAGCGAGGTGAAGTGTTCTAATTCTGAGCCAGGTGAAGTGTTCTAATTCAGAGCGAGGTGAAGTGTTCTAATTCTGAGCGAGGTGAAGTCTTCTAATTCTGAGCGAGGTGAAGTCTTCTAATTCTGAGCGAGGTGAAGTCTTCTAATTCTGAGCGAGGTGAAGTGTTATAATTCTGAGCGAGGTGAAGTGTTCTAATTCAGAGCGAGGTGAAAAGTGTTATAATTCTGAGCGAGGTGAAGTGTTCTAATTCTGAGCGAGGTGAAGTGCTCTAATTCAGAGCGAGGTGAAGTGTTCTAATTCAGAGCGAGGTGAAGTGTTCTAATTCAGAGCCAGGTGAAGTGTTCTAATTCAGAGCGAGGTGAAGTGTTCTAATTCAGAGCGAGGTGAAGTGTTCTAATTCTGAGTGAGGTGAAGTGTTCTAATTCAGAGCGAGGTGAAAAGTGTTATAATTCTGAGCGAGGTGAAGTGTTCTAATTCTGAGCGAGGTGAAGTGCTCTAATTCAGAGCGAGGTGAAGTGTTCTAATTCAGAGCGAGGTGAAGTGTTCTAATTCAGAGCCAGGTGAAGTGTTCTAATTCAGAGCGAGGTGAAGTGTTCTAATTCAGAGCGAGGTGAAGTGTTCTAATTCTGAGCGAGGTGAAGTGTTCTAATTCAGAGCGAGGTGAAGTGTTATAATTCTGAGCAAAGTGAAGTGTTATAATTCAGAGCGAGGTGAAGTGTTCTAATTCTGAGCGAGGTGAAGTGTTCTAATTCTGAGCGAGGTGAAGTGTTCTAATTCTGAGCGAGGTGAAGTGTTCTAATTCTGAGCGAGGTGAAGTGTTCTAATTCAGAGCGAGGTGAAGTGTTCTAATTCTGAGCCAGGTGAAGTGTTATAATTCAGAGCGAGGTGAAGTGTTCTAATTCTGAGCGAGGTGAAGTGTTCTAATTCTGAGCCAGGTGAAGTGTTATAATTCTGAGCGAGGTGAAGTGTTATAATTCAGAGCGAGGTGAAGTGTTCTAATTCTGAGCGAGGTGAAGTGTTATAATTCAGAGCGAGGTGAAGTGTTCTAATTCTGAGCTAGGTGAAGTGTTCTAATTCTGAGCGAGGTGAAGTGTTCTAATTCAGAGCGAGGTGAAGTGTTCTAATTCTGAGCGAGGTGAAGTGTTCTAATTCTGAGCGAGGTGAAGGGTTCTAATTCAGAGCGAGGTGAAGTGTTATAATTCAGAGCGAGGTGAAGTGTTCTAATTCAGAGCGAGGTGAAGTGTTCTAATTCTGAGCAGAACGAAGTGTTCTAATTCTGAGCGAGGCGAAGTGTTCTAATTCTGAGCGAGGCAAAGTGTTCTAATTCTGAGCGAGGTGAAGTGTTCTAATTCTGAGCGAGGTGAAGTGTTGTAATTCAGAGCGAGGTGAAGTGTTCTAATTCAGAGCGAGGTGAAGTGTTCTAATTCAGAGCGAGGTGAAGTGTTATAATTCAGAGCGAGGTGAAGTGCTCTAATTCTGAGCGAGGTGAAGTGTTCTAATTCTGAGCGAGGTGAAGTGTTATAATTCAGAGCGAGGTGAAGTGCTCTAATTCTGAGCGAGGTGAAGTGTTCTAATTCTGAGCGAGGTGAAGTGTTCTAATTCTGAGCGAGGTGAAGTGTTCTAATTCTGAGCGAGGCGAAGTGTTCTAATTCTGAGCGAGGCGAAGTGTTCTAATTCTGAGCGAGGCGAAGTGTTCTAATTCTGAGCGAGGTGAAGTGTTCTAATTCTGAGCGAGGTGAAGTGTTATAATTCAGAGCGAGGTGAGTGCTCTAATTCTGAGCGAGGTGAAGTGTTCTAATTCTGAGCGAGGTGAAGTGTTCTAATTCTGAGCGAGGTGAAGTGTTATAATTCAGAGCGAGGTGAAGTGTTCTAATTCTGAGCGAGGTGAAGTGTTATAATTCAGAGCGAGGTGAAGTGTTCTAATTCTGAGCGAGGTGAAGTGTTCTAATTCAGAGCGAGGTGAAGTGTTCTAATTCTGAGCGAGGTGAAGTGTTATAATTCAGAGCGAGGTGAAGTGTTCTAATTCTGAGCGAGGTGAAGTGTTCTAATTCTGAGCGAGGTGAAGTGTTCTAATTCAGAGCGAGGTGAAGTGTTCTAATTCTGAGTGAGGTGAAGTGTTATAATTCTGAGCGAGGTGAAGTGTTATAATTCAGAGCGAGGTGAAGTGTTCTAATTCTGAGCGAGGTGAAGTGTTCTAATTCTGAGCGAGGTGAAGTGTTCTAATTCTGAGCGAGGTGAAGTGTTCTAATTCTGAGCCAGGTGAAGTGTTATAATTCAGAGCGAGGTGAAGTGTTCTAATTCAGAGCGAGGTGAAGTGTTCTAATTCTGAGCCAGGTGAAGTGTTATAATTCAGAGCGAGGTGAAGTGTTCTAATTCAGAGCGAGGTGAAGTGTTCTAATTCTGAGCGAGGTGAAGTGTTCTAATTCTGAACGAGGTGAAGTGTTCTAATTCAGAGCGAGGTGAAGTGTTCTAATTCTGAGCGAGGTGAAGTGTTATAATTCATAGCGAGGTGAAGTGTTATAATTCTGAGCCAGGTGAAGTGTTCTAATTCTGAGCGAGGTGAAGTGTTCTAATTCTGAGCGAGGTGAAGTGTTCTAATTCTGAGCGAGGTGAAGTGTTTTAATTCAGAGCGAGGTGAAGTGTTCTAATTCTGAGCGAGGTGAAGAGTTCTAATTCTGAGCGAGGTGAAGAGTTCTAATTCTGAGCGAGGTGAAGTGTTCTAAATCTGAGCGAGGTGAAGTGTTCTAATTCAGAGCGAGGTGAAGTGTTCTAATTCTGAGCGAGGTGAAGTGTTCTAATTCTGAGCGAGGTGAAGAGTTCTAATTCTGAGCGAGGTGAAGTGTTCTAATTCTGAGTGAGGTGAAGTGTTCTAATTCTGAGCGAGGTGAAGTGTTCTAATTCTGAGCGAGGTGAAGTGTTCTAATTCTGAGTGAGGTGAAGTGTTCTAATTCTGAGCGAGGTGAAGTATTCTAATTCTGAGCGAGGTGAAGTGTTGTAATTCAGAGCGAGGTGAAGTGTTCTAATTCTGAGCGAGGTGAAGTGTTCTAATTCAGAGCGAGGTGAAGTGTTCTAATTCTGAGCCAGGTGAAGTGTTCTAATTCAGAGCGAGGTGAAGTGTTCTAATTCTGAGCGAGGTGAAGTCTTCTAATTCTGAGCGAGGTGAAGTCTTCTAATTCTGAGCGAGGTGAAGTCTTCTAATTCTGAGCGAGGTGAAGTGTTATAATTCTGAGCGAGGTGAAGTGTTGTAATTCAGAGCGAGGTGAAAAGTGTTATAATTCTGAGCGAGGTGAAGTGTTCTAATTCTGAGCGAGGTGAAGTGCTCTAATTCAGAGCGAGGTGAAGTGTTCTAATTCAGAGCGAGGTGAAGTGTTCTAATTCAGAGCCAGGTGAAGTGTTCTAATTCAGAGCGAGGTGAAGTGTTCTAATTCAGAGCGAGGTGAAGTGTTCTAATTCTGAGCGAGGTGAAGTGTTCTAATTCAGAGCGAGGTGAAAAGTGTTATAATTCTGAGCGAGGTGAAGTGTTCTAATTCTGAGCGAGGTGAAGTGCTCTAATTCAGAGCGAGGTGAAGTGTTCTAATTCAGAGCGAGGTGAAGTGTTCTAATTCAGAGCCAGGTGAAGTGTTCTAATTCAGAGCGAGGTGAAGTGTTCTAATTCAGAGCGAGGTGAAGTGTTCTAATTCTGAGCGAGGTGAAGTGTTCTAATTCAGAGCGAGGTGAAGTGTTATAATTCTGAGCAAAGTGAAGTGTTATAATTCAGAGCGAGGTGAAGTGTTCTAATTCTGAGCGAGGTGAAGTGTTCTAATTCTGAGCGAGGTGAAGTGTTCTAATTCTGAGCGAGGTGAAGTGTTCTAATTCTGAGCGAGGTGAAGTGTTCTAATTCAGAGCGAGGTGAAGTGTTCTAATTCTGAGCCAGGTGAAGTGTTATAATTCAGAGCGAGGTGAAGTGTTCTAATTCTGAGCGAGGTGAAGTGTTCTAATTCTGAGCCAGGTGAAGTGTTATAATTCTGAGCGAGGTGAAGTGTTATAATTCAGAGCGAGGTGAAGTGTTCTAATTCTGAGCGAGGTGAAGTGTTATAATTCAGAGCGAGGTGAAGTGTTCTAATTCTGAGCTAGGTGAAGTGTTCTAATTCTGAGCGAGGTGAAGTGTTCTAATTCAGAGCGAGGTGAAGTGTTCTAATTCTGAGCGAGGTGAAGTGTTCTAATTCTGAGCGAGGTGAAGGGTTCTAATTCAGAGCGAGGTGAAGTGTTATAATTCAGAGCGAGGTGAAGTGTTCTAATTCAGAGCGAGGTGAAGTGTTCTAATTCTGAGCGAGGTGAAGTGTTCTAATTCTGAGCGAGGTGAAGTGTTATAATTCAGAGCCAGGTGAAGTGTTTTAATTCTGAGCGAGGTGAAGTGTTCTAATTCAGAGCGAGGTGAAGGGTTCTAATTCAGAGCGAGGTGAAGTGTTATAATTCAGAGCGAGGTGAAGTGTTCTAATTCAGAGCGAGGTGAAGTGTTCTAATTCAGAGCGAGGTGAAGTGTTCTAATTCAGAGCGAGGTGAAGTGTTATAATTCAGAGCGAGGTGAAGTGCTCTAATTCTGAGCGAGGTGAAGTGTTCTAATTCTGAGCGAGGTGAAGTGTTCTAATTCAGAGCGAGGTGAAGTGTTCTAATTCTGAGCGAGGTGAAGTGTTCTAATTCTGAGCGAGGTGAAGTGTTCTAATTCTGAGCAGAACGAAGTGTTCTAATTCTGAGCGAGGCGAAGTGTTCTAATTCTGAGCGAGGCAAAGTGTTCTAATTCTGAGCGAGGTGAAGTGTTCTAATTCTGAGCGAGGTGAAGTGTTGTAATTCAGAGCGAGGTGAAGTGTTCTAATTCAGAGCGAGGTGAAGTGTTCTAATTCCGAGCGAGGTGAAGTGTTCTAATTCAGAGCGAGGTGAAGTGCTCTAATTCTGAGCGAGGTGAAGTGTTCTAATTCTGAGCGAGGTGAAGTGTTCTAATTCTGAGCGAGGTGAAGTGTTCTAATTCTGAGCGAGGCGAAGTGTTCTAATTCTGAGCGAGGCGAAGTGTTCTAATTCTGAGCGAGGCGAAGTGTTCTAATTCTGAGCGAGGCGAAGTGTTCTAATTCTGAGCGAGGTGAAGTGTTGTAATTCAGAGCGAGGTGAAGTGTTCTAATTCAGAGCGAGGTGAAGTGTTCTAATTCTGAGCGAGGCGAAGTGTTCTAATTCTGAGCGAGGCGAAGTGTTCTAATTCTGAGCGAGGTGAAGTGTTCTAATTCTGAGCGAGGTGAAGTGTTCTAATTCTGAGCGAGGTGAAGTGTTGTAATTCAGAGCGAGGTGAAGTGTTCTAATTCAGAGCGAGGTGAAGTGTTATAATTCAGAGCGAGGTGAAGTGCTCTAATTCTGAGCGAGGTGAAGTGTTCTAATTCTGAGCGAGGTGAAGTGTTCTAATTCTGAGCGAGGCGAAGTGTTCTAATTCTGAGCGAGGCGAAGTGTTCTAATTCTGAGCGAGGCGAAGTGTTCTAATTCTGAGCGAGGCGAAGTGTTCTAATTCTGAGCGAGGCGAAGTGTTCTAATTCTGAGCGAGGTGAAGTGTTCTAATTCAGAGCGAGGTGAAGTGTTCTAATTCAGAGCGAGGTGAAGTGTTCTAATTCAGAGCGAGGTGAAGTGTTATAATTCAGAGCGAGGTGAAGTGCTCTAATTCTGAGCGAGGTGAAGTGTTCTAATTCTGAGCGAGGTGAAGTGTTCTAATTCTGAGCGAGGTGAAGTGTTATAATTCAGAGCGAGGTGAAGTGTTCTAATTCTGAGCGAGGTGAAGTGTTATAATTCAGAGCGAGGTGAAGTGTTCTAATTCTGAGCGAGGTGAAGTGTTCTATTTCTGAGCGAGGTGAAGTGTTCTAATTCTGAGCCAGGTGAAGTGTTCTAATTCTGAGCGAGGTGAAGTGTTCTAATTCTGAGCGAGGTGAAGTGTTGTAATTCAGAGCGAGGTGAAAAGTGTTATAATTCTGAGCGAGGTGAAGTGTTCTAATTCTGAGCGAGGTGAAGTGCTCTAATTCTGAGCGAGGTGAAGTGTTCTAATTCAGAGCGAGGTGAAGTGTTCTAATTCAGAGCGAGGTGAAGTGTTATAATTCAGAGCGAGGTGAAGTGTTATAATTCAGAGCGAGGTGAAGTGCTCTAATTCTGAGCGAGGTGAAGTGTTCTAATTCAGAGCGAGGTGAAGTGTTCTAATTCTGAGCGAGGTGAAGTGTTCTAATTCTGAGCGAGGTGAAGTGTTATAATTCAGAGCGAGGTGAAGTGTTCTAATTCTGAGCGAGGTGAAGTGTTATAATTCAGAGCGAGGTGAAGTGTTCTAATTCTGAGCGAGGTGAAGTGTTCTAATTCTGAGCGAGGTGAAGTGTTCTAATTCCGAGCGAGGTGAAGTGTTCTAATTCTGAGCCAGGTGAAGTGTTACAATTCAGAGCGAGGTGAAGTGTTCTAATTCTGAGCGAGGTGAAGTGTTCTAATTCTGAGCCAGGTGAAGTGTTATAATTCTGAGCGAGGTGAAGTGTTCTAATTCAGAGCGAGGTGAAGTGTTCTAATTCTGAGCGAGGTGAAGTGTTATAATTCAGAGCGAGGTGAAGTGTTCTAATTCTGAGCCAGGTGAAGTGTTCTAATTCTGAGCGAGGTGAAGTGTTCTAATTCTGAGCGAGGTGAAGTGTTCTAATTCTGAGCGAGGTGAAGTGTTCTAAATCTGAGCGAGGTGAAGTGTTCTAATTCTGAGCCAGGTGAAGTGTTCTAATTAAGAGCGAGGTGAAGTGTTCTAATTCTGAGCGAGGTGAAGTGTTCTAATTCTGAGCGAGGTGAAGTGTTCTAATTAAGAGCGAGGTGAAGTGTTCTAATTCTGAGCCAGGTGAAGTGTTATAATTCAGAGCGAGGTGAAGTATTCTAATTCTGAGCGAGGTGAAGTGTTCTAATTCTGAGCCAGGTGAAGAGTTATAATTCTGAGCGAGGTGAAGTGTTCTAATTCAGAGCGAGGTGAAGTGTTCTAATTCTGAGCCAGGTGAAGTGTTACAATTCAGAGCGAGGTGAAGTGTTATAATTCTGAGCGAGGTGAAGTGTTCTAATTCTGAGCGAGGTGAAGTGCTCTAATTCTGAGCGAGGTGAAGTGTTCTAATTCAGAGCGAGGTGAAGTGTTCTAATTCAGAGCGAGGTGAAGTGTTCTAATTCTGAGCGAGGTGAAGTGTTATAATTCAGAGCGAGGTGAAGTGTTCTAATTCTGAGCCAGGTGAAGTGTTCTAATTCTGAGCGAGGTGAAGTGTTCTAATTCTGAGCGAGGTGAAGTGTTGTAATTCAGAGCGAGGTGAAAAGTGTTATAATTCTGAGCGAGGTGAAGTGTTCTAATTCTGAGCGAGGTGAAGTGTTCTAATTCAGAGCGAGGTGAAGTGTTCTAATTCTGAGCCAGGTGAAGTGTTACAATTCAGAGCGAGGTGAAGTGTTCTAATTCTGAGCGAGGTGAAGTGTTCTAATTCTGAGCCAGGTGAAGTGTTATAATTCTGAGCGAGGTGAAGTGTTCTAATTCAGAGCGAGGTGAAGTGTTCTAATTCTGAGCGAGGTGAAGTGTTATAATTCAGAGCGAGGTGAAGTGTTATAATTCAGAGCGAGGTGAAGTGTTCTAATTCAGAGCGAGGTGAAGTGTTCTAATTCTGAGCGAGGTGAAGTGTTCTAATTCTGAGCGAGGTGAAGTGTTATAATTCAGAGCCAGGTGAAGTGTTTTAATTCTGAGCGAGGTGAAGTGTTCTAATTCAGAGCGAGGTGAAGGGTTCTAATTCAGAGCGAGGTGAAGTGTTATAATTCAGAGCGAGGTGAAGTGTTCTAATTCAGAGCGAGGTGAAGTGTTCTAATTCTGAGCGAGGTGAAGTGTTCTAATTCTGAGCGAGGTGAAGTGTTCTAATTCAGAGCGAGGTGAAGTGTTCTAATTCAGAGCGAGGTGAAGTGTTCTAATTCTGAGCGAGGTGAAGTGTTCTAATTCTGAGCGAGGTGAAGTGTTCTAATTCAGAGCGAGGTGAAGTGTTCTAATTCTGAGCGAGGTGAAGTGTTCTAATTCTGAGCGAGGTGAAGTGTTCTAATTCTGAGCAGAACGAAGTGTTCTAATTCTGAGCGAGGCGAAGTGTTCTAATTCTGAGCGAGGCAAAGTGTTCTAATTCTGAGCGAGGTGAAGTGTTCTAATTCT
This sequence comes from Salvelinus alpinus, assembly GCF_045679555.1. Taxonomy (NCBI): domain Eukaryota; kingdom Metazoa; phylum Chordata; class Actinopteri; order Salmoniformes; family Salmonidae; genus Salvelinus; species Salvelinus alpinus. The sequence goes on from NC_092087.1 coordinate 9,005,964, forward strand.
GAGCGAGGTGAAGTGTTGTAATTCAGAGCGAGGTGAAGTGTTCTAATTCAGAGCGAGGTGAAGTGTTCTAATTCAGAGCGAGGTGAAGTGTTATAATTCAGAGCGAGGTGAAGTGCTCTAATTCTGAGCGAGGTGAAGTGTTCTAATTCTGAGCGAGGTGAAGTGTTCTAATTCTGAGCGAGGTGAAGTGTTCTAATTCTGAGCGAGGCGAAGTGTTCTAATTCTGAGCGAGGCGAAGTGTTCTAATTCTGAGCGAGGCGAAGTGTTCTAATTCTGAGCGAGGCGAAGTGTTCTAATTCTGAGCGAGGTGAAGTGTTGTAATTCAGAGCGAGGTGAAGTGTTCTAATTCAGAGCGAGGTGAAGTGTTCTAATTCAGAGCGAGGTGAAGTGTTCTAATTCTGAGCGAGGTGAAGTGTTCTAATTCAGAGCGAGGTGAAGTGTTCTAATTCTGAGCGAGGTGAAGTGTTCTAATTCTGAGCGAGGTGAAGTGTTCTAATTCTGAGCGAGGCGAAGTGTTCTAATTCTGAGCGAGGCGAAGTGTTCTAATTCTGAGCGAGGCGAAGTGTTCTAATTCTGAGCGAGGTGAAGTGTTCTAATTCTGAGCGAGGTGAAGTGTTCTAATTCTGAGCGAGGTGAAGTGTTGTAATTCAGAGCGAGGTGAAGTGTTCTAATTCAGAGCGAGGTGAAGTGTTATAATTCAGAGCGAGGTGAAGTGCTCTAATTCTGAGCGAGGTGAAGTGTTCTAATTCTGAGCGAGGTGAAGTGTTCTAATTCTGAGCGAGGCGAAGTGTTCTAATTCTGAGCGAGGCGAAGTGTTCTAATTCTGAGCGAGGCGAAGTGTTCTAATTCTGAGCGAGGCGAAGTGTTCTAATTCTGAGCGAGGCGAAGTGTTCTAATTCTGAGCGAGGTGAAGTGTTGTAATTCAGAGCGAGGTGAAGTGTTCTAATTCAGAGCGAGGTGAAGTGTTCTAATTCAGAGCAAGGTGAAGTGTTCTAATTCAGAGCGAGGTGAAGTGTTATAATTCAGAGCGAGGTGAAGTGCTCTAATTCTGAGCGAGGTGAAGTGTTCTAATTCTGAGTGAGGTGAAGTGTTCTAATTCTGAGCGAGGTGAAGTGTTATAATTCAGAGCGAGGTGAAGTGTTATAATTCTGAGCGAGGTGAAGTGTTATAATTCAGAGCGAGGTGAAGTATTCTAATTCTGAGCGAGGTGAAGTGTTCTAATTCTGAGCCAGGTGAAGTGTTATAATTCTGAGCGAGGTGAAGTGTTCTAATTCAGAGCGAGGTGAAGTGTTCTAATTCTGAGCCAGGTGAAGTGTTACAATTCAGAGCGAGGTGAAGTGTTATAATTCTGAGCGAGGTGAAGTGTTCTAATTCTGAGCCAGGTGAAGTGTTACAATTCAGAGCGAGGTGAAGTGTTATAATTCTGAGCGAGGTGAAGTGTTCTAATTCTGAGCGAGGTGAAGTGCTCTAATTCTGAGCGAGGTGAAGTGTTCTAATTCAGAGCGAGGTGAAGTGTTCTAATTCAGAGCGAGGTGAAGTGTTCTAATTCTGAGCGAGGTGAAGTGTTATAATTCAGAGCGAGGTGAAGTGTTCTAATTCTGAGCCAGGTGAAGTGTTCTAATTCTGAGCGAGGTGAAGTGTTCTAATTCTGAGCGAGGTGAAGTGTTGTAATTCAGAGCGAGGTGAAAAGTGTTATAATTCTGAGCGAGGTGAAGTGTTCTAATTCTGAGCGAGGTGAAGTGTTCTAATTCAGAGCGAGGTGAAGTGTTCTAATTCTGAGCCAGGTGAAGTGTTACAATTCAGAGCGAGGTGAAGTGTTCTAATTCTGAGCGAGGTGAAGTGTTCTAATTCTGAGCCAGGTGAAGTGTTATAATTCTGAGCGAGGTGAAGTGTTCTAATTCAGAGCGAGGTGAAGTGTTCTAATTCTGAGCGAGGTGAAGTGTTATAATTCAGAGCGAGGTGAAGTGTTATAATTCAGAGCGAGGTGAAGTGTTCTAATTCAGAGCGAGGTGAAGTGTTCTAATTCTGAGCGAGGTGAAGTGTTCTAATTCTGAGCGAGGTGAAGTGTTATAATTCAGAGCCAGGTGAAGTGTTTTAATTCTGAGCGAGGTGAAGTGTTCTAATTCAGAGCGAGGTGAAGGGTTCTAATTCAGAGCGAGGTGAAGTGTTATAATTCAGAGCGAGGTGAAGTGTTCTAATTCAGAGCGAGGTGAAGTGTTCTAATTCTGAGCGAGGTGAAGTGTTCTAATTCTGAGCGAGGTGAAGTGTTCTAATTCAGAGCGAGGTGAAGTGTTCTAATTCAGAGCGAGGTGAAGTGTTCTAATTCTGAGCGAGGTGAAGTGTTCTAATTCTGAGCGAGGTGAAGTGTTCTAATTCAGAGCGAGGTGAAGTGTTCTAATTCTGAGCGAGGTGAAGTGTTCTAATTCTGAGCGAGGTGAAGTGTTCTAATTCTGAGCAGAACGAAGTGTTCTAATTCTGAGCGAGGCGAAGTGTTCTAATTCTGAGCGAGGCAAAGTGTTCTAATTCTGAGCGAGGTGAAGTGTTCTAATTCTGAGCGAGGTGAAGTGTTGTAATTCAGAGCGAGGTGAAGTGTTCTAATTCAGAGCGAGGTGAAGTGTTCTAATTCAGAGCGAGGTGAAGTGTTATAATTCAGAGCGAGGTGAAGTGCTCTAATTCTGAGCGAGGTGAAGTGTTCTAATTCTGAGCGAGGTGAAGTGTTCTAATTCTGAGCGAGGTGAAGTGTTCTAATTCTGAGCGAGGCGAAGTGTTCTAATTCTGAGCGAGGCGAAGTGTTCTAATTCTGAGCGAGGCGAAGTGTTCTAATTCTGAGCGAGGCGAAGTGTTCTAATTCTGAGCGAGGTGAAGTGTTGTAATTCAGAGCGAGGTGAAGTGTTCTAATTCAGAGCGAGGTGAAGTGTTCTAATTCAGAGCGAGGTGAAGTGTTCTAATTCTGAGCGAGGTGAAGTGTTCTAATTCAGAGCGAGGTGAAGTGTTCTAATTCTGAGCGAGGTGAAGTGTTCTAATTCTGAGCGAGGTGAAGTGTTCTAATTCTGAGCGAGGCGAAGTGTTCTAATTCTGAGCGAGGCGAAGTGTTCTAATTCTGAGCGAGGCGAAGTGTTCTAATTCTGAGCGAGGTGAAGTGTTCTAATTCTGAGCGAGGTGAAGTGTTCTAATTCTGAGCGAGGTGAAGTGTTGTAATTCAGAGCGAGGTGAAGTGTTCTAATTCAGAGCGAGGTGAAGTGTTATAATTCAGAGCGAGGTGAAGTGCTCTAATTCTGAGCGAGGTGAAGTGTTCTAATTCTGAGCGAGGTGAAGTGTTCTAATTCTGAGCGAGGCGAAGTGTTCTAATTCTGAGCGAGGCGAAGTGTTCTAATTCTGAGCGAGGCGAAGTGTTCTAATTCTGAGCGAGGCGAAGTGTTCTAATTCTGAGCGAGGCGAAGTGTTCTAATTCTGAGCGAGGTGAAGTGTTGTAATTCAGAGCGAGGTGAAGTGTTCTAATTCAGAGCGAGGTGAAGTGTTCTAATTCAGAGCGAGGTGAAGTGTTCTAATTCAGAGCGAGGTGAAGTGTTATAATTCAGAGCGAGGTGAAGTGCTCTAATTCTGAGCGAGGTGAAGTGTTCTAATTCTGAGTGAGGTGAAGTGTTCTAATTCTGAGCGAGGTGAAGTGTTATAATTCAGAGCGAGGTGAAGTGTTATAATTCTGAGCGAGGTGAAGTGTTATAATTCAGAGCGAGGTGAAGTGTTCTAATTCTGAGCGAGGTGAAGTGTTCTAATTCTGAGCGAGGTGAAGTGTTCTAATTAAGAGCGAGGTGAAGTGTTCTAATTCTGAGCCAGGTGAAGTGTTATAATTCAGAGCGAGGTGAAGTATTCTAATTCTGAGCGAGGTGAAGTGTTCTAATTCTGAGCCAGGTGAAGTGTTATAATTCTGAGCGAGGTGAAGTGTTCTAATTCAGAGCGAGGTGAAGTGTTCTAATTCTGAGCGAGGTGAAGTGTTATAATTCAGAGCGAGGTGAAGTGTTCTAATTCTGAGCCAGGTGAAGTGTTCTAATTCTGAGCCAGGTGAAGTGTTCTAATTCTGAGCGAGGTGAAGTGTTGTAATTCAGAGCGAGGTGAAAAGTGTTATAATTCTGAGCGAGGTGAAGTGTTCTAATTCTGAGCGAGGTGAAGTGCTCTAATTCTGAGCGAGGTGAAGTGTTCTAATTCAGAGCGAGGTGAAGTGTTCTAATTCAGAGCGAGGTGAAGTGTTATAATTCAGAGCGAGGTGAAGTGTTATAATTCAGAGCGAGGTGAAGTGCTCTAATTCTGAGCGAGGTGAAGTGTTCTAATTCAGAGCGAGGTGAAGTGTTCTAATTCTGAGCGAGGTGAAGTGTTCTAATTCTGAGCGAGGTAAAGTGTTATAATTCAGAGCGAGGTGAAGTGTTATAATTCTGAGCGAGGTGAAGTGTTATAATTCAGAGCGAGGTGCAGTGTTCTAATTCTGAGCGAGGTGAAGTGTTCTAATTCTGAGCGAGGTGAAGTGTTCTAATTCAGAGCGAGGTGAAGTGTTCTAATTCTGAGCCAGGTGAAGTGTTACAATTCAGAGCGAGGTGAAGTGTTCTAATTCTGAGCGAGGTGAAGTGTTCTAATTCTGAGCCAGGTGAAGTGTTATAATTCTGAGCGAGGTGAAGTGTTCTAATTCAGAGCGAGGTGAAGTGTTCTAATTCTGAGCGAGGTGAAGTGTTATAATTCAGAGCGAGGTGAAGTGTTCTAATTCTGAGCCAGGTGAAGTGTTCTAATTCTGAGCGAGGTGAAGTGTTCTAATTCTGAGCGAGGTGAAGTGTTCTAATTCTGAGCGAGGTGAAGTGTTCTAATTCTGAGCGAGGTGAAGTGTTCTAATTCTGAGCCAGGTGAAGTGTTCTAATTAAGAGCGAGGTGAAGTGTTCTAATTCTGAGCGAGGTGAAGTGTTCTAATTCTGAGCGAGGTGAAGTGTTCTAATTAAGAGCGAGGTGAAGTGTTCTAATTCTGAGCCAGGTGAAGTGTTATAATTCAGAGCGAGGTGAAGTATTCTAATTCTGAGCGAGGTGAAGTGTTCTAATTCTGAGCCAGGTGAAGTGTTATAATTCTGAGCGAGGTGAAGTGTTCTAATTCAGAGCGAGGTGAAGTGTTCTAATTCTGAGCGAGGTGAAGTGTTATAATTCCGAGCGAGGTGAAGTGTTATAATTCTGAGCGAGGTGAAGTGTTCTAATTCTGAGCGAGGTGAAGTGCTCTAATTCTGAGCGAGGTGAAGTGTTCTAATTCAGAGCGAGGTGAAGTGTTCTAATTCAGAGCGAGGTGAAGTGTTCTAATTCTGAGCGAGGTGAAGTGTTATAATTCAGAGCGAGGTGAAGTGTTCTAATTCTGAGCCAGGTGAAGTGTTCTAATTCTGAGCGAGGTGAAGTGTTCTAATTCTGAGCGAGGTGAAGTGTTGTAATTCAGAGCGAGGTGAAAAGTGTTATAATTCTGAGCGAGGTGAAGTGTTCTAATTCTGAGCGAGGTGAAGTGTTCTAATTCAGAGCGAGGTGAAGTGTTCTAATTCTGAGCCAGGTGAAGTGTTACAATTCAGAGCGAGGTGAAGTGTTCTAATTCTGAGCGAGGTGAAGTGTTCTAATTCTGAGCCAGGTGAAGTGTTATAATTCTGAGCGAGGTGAAGTGTTCTAATTCAGAGCGAGGTGAAGTGTTCTAATTCTGAGCGAGGTGAAGTGTTATAATTCAGAGCGAGGTGAAGTGTTCTAATTCTGAGCCAGGTGAAGGGTTCTAATTCTGAGCGAGGTGAAGTGTTCTAATTCTGAGCGAGGTGAAGTGTTCTAATTCAGAGCGAGGTGAAGTGTTCTAATTCTGAGCCAGGTGAAGTGTTACAATTCAGAGCGAGGTGAAGTGTTCTAATTCTGAGCGAGGTGAAGTGTTCTAATTCTGAGCCAGGTGAAGTGTTATAATTCTGAGCGAGGTGAAGTGTTCTAATTCAGAGCGAGGTGAAGTGTTCTAATTCTGAGCGAGGTGAAGTGTTATAATTCAGAGCGAGGTGAAGTGTTCTAATTCTGAGCCAGGTGAAGTGTTCTAATTCTGAGCGAGGTGAAGTGTTCTAATTCTGAGCGAGGTGAAGTGTTCTAATTCTGAGCGAGGTGAAGTGTTCTAATTCTGAGCGAGGTGAAGTGTTCTAATTCTGAGCCAGGTGAAGTGTTCTAATTAAGAGCGAGGTGAAGTGTTCTAATTCTGAGCGAGGTGAAGTGTTCTAATTCTGAGCGAGGTGAAGTGTTCTAATTAAGAGCGAGGTGAAGTGTTCTAATTCTGAGCCAGGTGAAGTGTTATAATTCAGAGCGAGGTGAAGTATTCTAATTCTGAGCGAGGTGAAGTGTTCTAATTCTGAGCCAGGTGAAGTGTTCTAATTCTGAGCGAGGTGAAGTGTTCTAATTCAGAGCGAGGTGAAGTGTTCTAATTCTGAGCCAGGTGAAGTGTTACAATTCAGAGCGAGGTGAAGTGTTATAATTCTGAGCGAGGTGAAGTGTTCTAATTCTGAGCGAGGTGAAGTGCTCTAATTCTGAGCGAGGTGAAGTGTTCTAATTCAGAGCGAGGTGAAGTGTTCTAATTCAGAGCGAGGTGAAGTGTTCTAATTCGGAGCGAGGTGAAGTGTTATAATTCAGAGCGAGGTGAAGTGTTCTAATTCTGAGCCAGGTGAAGTGTTCTAATTAAGAGCGAGGTGAAGTGTTCTAATTCTGAGCGAGGTGAAGGGTTGTAATTCAGAGCGAGGTGAAAAGTGTTATAATTCTGAGCGAGGTGAAGTGTTCTAATTCTGAGCGAGGTGAAGTGTTCTAATTCAGAGCGAGGTGAAGTGTTCTAATTCTGAGCCAGGTGAAGTGTTACAATTCAGAGCGAGGTGAAGTGTTCTAATTCTGAGCGAGGTGAAGTGTTCTAATTCTGAGCCAGGTGAAGTGTTATAATTCTGAGCGAGGTGAAGTGTTCTAATTCAGAGCGAGGTGAAGTGTTCTAATTCTGAGCGAGGTGAAGTGTTATAATTCAGAGCGAGGTGAAGTGTTCTAATTCTGAGCCAGGTGAAGGGTTCTAATTCTGAGCGAGGTGAAGTGTTCTAATTCTGAGCGAGGTGAAGTGTTCTAATTCTGAGCGAGGTGAAGTGTTCTAATTCTGAGCGAGGTGAAGTGTTCTAATTCTGAGCCAGGTGAAGTGTTCTAATTAAGAGCGAGGTGAAGTGTTCTAATTCTGAGCGAGGTGAAGTGTTCTAATTCTGAGCGAGGTGAAGTGTTCTAATTAAGAGCGAGGTGAAGTGTTCTAATTCTGAGCCAGGTGAAGTGTTATAATTCAGAGCGAGGTGAAGTATTCTAATTCTGAGCGAGGTGAAGTGTTCTAATTCTGAGCCAGGTGAAGTGTTATAATTCTGAGCGAGGTGAAGTGTTCTAATTCAGAGCGAGGTGAAGTGTTCTAATTCTGAGCCAGGTGAAGTGTTACAATTCAGAGCGAGGTGAAGTGTTATAATTCTGAGCGAGGTGAAGTGTTCTAATTCTGAGCGAGGTGAAGTGCTCTAATTCTGAGCGAGGTGAAGTGTTCTAATTCAGAGCGAGGTGAAGTGTTCTAATTCAGAGCGAGGTGAAGTGTTATAATTCAGAGCGAGGTGAAGTGTTATAATTCAGAGCGAGGTGAAGTGCTCTAATTCTGAGCGAGGTGAAGTGTTCTAATTCAGAGCGAGGTGAAGTGTTCTAATTCTGAGCGAGGTGAAGTGTTCTAATTCTGAGCGAGGTGAAGTGTTATAATTCAGAGCGAGGTGAAGTGTTATAATTCTGAGCGAGGTGAAGTGTTATAATTCAGAGCGAGGTGAAGTGCTCTAATTCTGAGCGAGGTGAAGTGTTCTAATTCAGAGCGAGGTGAAGTGTTCTAATTCTGAGCGAGGTGAAGTGTTCTAATTCTGAGCGAGGTAAAGTGTTATAATTCAGAGCGAGGTGAAGTGTTATAATTCTGAGCGAGGTGAAGTGTTATAATTCAGAGCGAGGTGCAGTGTTCTAATTCTGAGCGAGGTGAAGTGTTCTAATTCTGAGCGAGGTGAAGTGTTCTAATTCAGAGCGAGGTGAAGTGTTCTAATTCTGAGCCAGGTGAAGTGTTACAATTCAGAGCGAGGTGAAGTGTTCTAATTCTGAGCGAGGTGAAGTGTTCTAATTCTGAGCCAGGTGAAGTGTTATAATTCTGAGCGAGGTGAAGTGTTCTAATTCAGAGCGAGGTGAAGTGTTCTAATTCTGAGCGAGGTGAAGTGTTATAATTCAGAGCGAGGTGAAGTGTTCTAATTCTGAGCCAGGTGAAGTGTTCTAATTCTGAGCGAGGTGAAGTGTTCTAATTCTGAGCGAGGTGAAGTGTTCTAATTCTGAGCGAGGTGAAGTGTTCTAATTCTGAGCGAGGTGAAGTGTTCTAATTCTGAGCCAGGTGAAGTGTTCTAATTAAGAGCGAGGTGAAGTGTTCTAATTCTGAGCGAGGTGAAGTGTTCTAATTCTGAGCGAGGTGAAGTGTTCTAATTAAGAGCGAGGTGAAGTGTTCTAATTCTGAGCCAGGTGAAGTGTTATAATTCAGAGCGAGGTGAAGTATTCTAATTCTGAGCGAGGTGAAGTGTTCTAATTCTGAGCCAGGTGAAGTGTTATAATTCTGAGCGAGGTGAAGTGTTATAATTCAGAGCGATGTGAAGTGTTCTAATTCTGAGCCAGGTGAAGTGTTACAATTCAGAGCGAGGTGAAGTGTTATAATTCTGAGCGAGGTGAAGTGTTCTAATTCTGAGCGAGGTGAAGTGCTCTAATTCTGAGCGAGGTGAAGTGTTCTAATTCAGAGCGAGGTGAAGTGTTCTAATTCAGAGCGAGGTGAAGTGTTATAATTCAGAGCGAGGTGAAGTGTTATAATTCAGAGCGAGGTGAAGTGCTCTAATTCTGAGCGAGGTGAAGTGTTCTAATTCTGAGCGAGGTGAAGTGCTCTAATTCTGAGCGAGGTGAAGTGTTCTAATTCAGAGCGAGGTGAAGTGTTCTAATTCAGAGCGAGGTGAAGTGTTATAATTCAGAGCGAGGTGAAGTGTTATAATTCAGAGCGAGGTGAAGTGCTCTAATTCTGAGCGAGGTGAAGTGTTCTAATTCAGAGCGAGGTGAAGTGTTCTAATTCTGAGCGAGGTGAAGTGTTCTAATTCTGAGCGAGGTGAAGTGTTATAATTCAGAGCGAGGTGAAGTGTTATAATTCTGAGCGAGGTGAAGTGTTATAATTCAGAGCGAGGTGAAGTGCTCTAATTCTGAGCGAGGTGAAGTGTTCTAATTCAGAGCGAGGTGAAGTGTTCTAATTCTGAGCGAGGTGAAGTGTTCTAATTCTGAGCGAGGTAAAGTGTTATAATTCAGAGCGAGGTGAAGTGTTATAATTCTGAGCGAGGTGAAGTGTTATAATTCAGAGCGAGGTGCAGTGTTCTAATTCTGAGCGAGGTGAAGTGTTCTAATTCTGAGCGAGGTGAAGTGTTCTAATTCAGAGCGAGGTGAAGTGTTCTAATTCTGAGCCAGGTGAAGTGTTACAATTCAGAGCGAGGTGAAGTGTTCTAATTCTGAGCGAGGTGAAGTGTTCTAATTCTGAGCCAGGTGAAGTGTTATAATTCTGAGCGAGGTGAAGTGTTCTAATTCAGAGCGAGGTGAAGTGTTCTAATTCTGAGCGAGGTGAAGTGTTATAATTCAGAGCGAGGTGAAGTGTTCTAATTCTGAGCCAGGTGAAGTGTTCTAATTCTGAGCGAGGTGAAGTGTTCTAATTCTGAGCGAGGTGAAGTGTTCTAATTCTGAGCGAGGTGAAGTGTTCTAATTCTGAGCGAGGTGAAGTGTTCTAATTCTGAGCCAGGTGAAGTGTTCTAATTAAGAGCGAGGTGAAGTGTTCTAATTCTGAGCGAGGTGAAGTGTTCTAATTCTGAGCGAGGTGAAGTGTTCTAATTAAGAGCGAGGTGAAGTGTTCTAATTCTGAGCCAGGTGAAGTGTTATAATTCAGAGCGAGGTGAAGTATTCTAATTCTGAGCGAGGTGAAGTGTTCTAATTCTGAGCCAGGTGAAGTGTTATAATTCTGAGCGAGGTGAAGTGTTATAATTCAGAGCGATGTGAAGTGTTCTAATTCTGAGCCAGGTGAAGTGTTACAATTCAGAGCGAGGTGAAGTGTTATAATTCTGAGCGAGGTGAAGTGTTCTAATTCTGAGCGAGGTGAAGTGCTCTAATTCTGAGCGAGGTGAAGTGTTCTAATTCAGAGCGAGGTGAAGTGTTCTAATTCAGAGCGAGGTGAAGTGTTATAATTCAGAGCGAGGTGAAGTGTTATAATTCAGAGCGAGGTGAAGTGCTCTAATTCTGAGCGAGGTGAAGTGTTCTAATTCAGAGCGAGGTGAAGTGTTCTAATTCTGAGCGAGGTGAAGTGTTCTAATTCTGAGCGAGGTGAAGTGTTATAATTCAGAGCGAGGTGAAGTGTTATAATTCTGAGCGAGGTGAAGTGTTATAATTCAGAGCGAGGTGCAGTGTTCTAATTCTGAGCGAGGTGAAGTGTTCTAATTCTGAGCGAGGTGAAGTGTTCTAATTCAGAGCGAGGTGAAGTGTTCTAATTCTGAGCCAGGTGAAGTGTTACAATTCAGAGCGAGGTGAAGTGTTCTAATTCTGAGCGAGGTGAAGTGTTCTAATTCTGAGCCAGGTGAAGTGTTATAATTCTGAGCGAGGTGAAGTGTTCTAATTCAGAGCGAGGTGAAGTGTTCTAATTCTGAGCGAGGTGAAGTGTTATAATTCAGAGCGAGGTGAAGTGTTCTAATTCTGAGCCAGGTGAAGTGTTCTAATTCTGAGCGAGGTGAAGTGTTCTAATTCTGAGCGAGGTGAAGTGTTCTAATTCTGAGCGAGGTGAAGTGTTCTAATTCTGAGCGAGGTGAAGTGTTCTAATTCTGAGCCACGTGAAGTGTTCTAATTAAGAGCGAGGTGAAGTGTTCTAATTCTGAGCGAGGTGAAGTGTTCTAATTCTGAGCGAGGTGAAGTGTTCTAATTAAGAGCGAGGTGAAGTGTTCTAATTCTGAGCCAGGTGAAGTGTTATAATTCAGAGCGAGGTGAAGTATTCTAATTCTGAGCGAGGTGAAGTGTTCTAATTCTGAGCCAGGTGAAGTGTTATAATTCTGAGCGAGGTGAAGTGTTCTAATTCAGAGCGAGGTGAAGTGTTCTAATTCTGAGCGAGGTGAAGTGTTATAATTCAGAGCGAGGTGAAGTGTTCTAATTCTGAGCCAGGTGAAGTGTTCTAATTCTGAGCGAGGTGAAGTGTTCTAATTCTGAGCGAGGTGAAGTGTTGTAATTCAGAGCGAGGTGAAAAGTGTTATAATTCTGAGCGAGGTGAAGTGTTCTAATTCTGAGCGAGGTGAAGTGCTCTAATTCTGAGCGAGGTGAAGTGTTCTAATTCAGAGCGAGGTGAAGTGTTCTAATTCAGAGCGAGGTGAAGTGTTATAATTCAGAGCGAGGTGAAGTGTTATAATTCAGAGCGAGGTGAAGTGCTCTAATTCTGAGCGAGGTGAAGTGTTCTAATTCAGAGCGAGGTGAAGTGTTCTAATTCTGAGCCAGGTGAAGTGTTCTAATTCTGAGCGAGGTGAAGTGTTCTAATTCTGAGCGAGGTGAAGTGTTCTAATTCTGAGCGAGGTGAAGTGTTATAATTCAGAGCGAGGTGCAGTGTTCTAATTCTGAGCGAGGTGAAGTGTTCTAATTCTGAGCGAGGTGAAGTGTTCTAATTCAGAGCGAGGTGAAGTGTTCTAATTCTGAGCCAGGTGAAGTGTTACAATTCAGAGCGAGGTGAAGTGTTCTAATTCTGAGCGAGGTGAAGTGTTCTAATTCTGAGCCAGGTGAAGTGTTATAATTCTGAGCGAGGTGAAGTGTTCTAATTCAGAGCGAGGTGAAGTGTTCTAATTCTGAGCGAGGTGAAGTGTTATAATTCAGAGCGAGGTGAAGTGTTCTAATTCTGAGCCAGGTGAAGTGTTCTAATTCTGAGCGAGGCGAAGTGTTCTAATTCTGAGCGAGGTGAAGTGTTCTAATTCTGAGTGAGGTGAAGTGTTCTAATTCTGAGCGAGGTGAAGTGTTCTAATTCTGAGCGAGGTGAAGTGTTGTAATTCAGAGCGAGGTGAAGTGTTCTAATTCTGAGCGAGGTGAAGTGTTCTAATTCAGAGCGAGGTGAAGTGTTCTAATTCTGAGCCAGGTGAAGTGTTCTAATTCAGAGCGAGGTGAAGTGTTCTAATTCTGAGCGAGGTGAAGTCTTCTAATTCTGAGCGAGGTGAAGTCTTCTAATTCTGAGCGAGGTGAAGTGTTCTAATTCAGAGCGAGGTGAAGTGTTCTAATTCTGAGCGAGGTGAAGTGTTCTAATTCTGAGCGAGGTGAAGTGTTGTAATTCAGAGCGAGGTGAAAAGTGTTATAATTCTGAGCGAGGTGAAGTGTTCTAATTCTGAGCGAGGTGAAGTGTTCTAATTCTGAGCGAGGTGAAGTGTTCTAATTCAGAGCGAGGTGAAGTGTTCTAATTCTGAGCCAGGTGAAGTGTTCTAATTCAGAGCGAGGTGAAGTGTTCTAATTCTGAGCGAGGTGAAGTCTTCTAATTCTGAGCGAGGTGAAGTGTTCTAATTCAGAGCGAGGTGAAGTGTTCTAATTCTGAGCGAGGTGAAGTGTTCTAATTCTGAGCGAGGTGAAGTGTTGTAATTCAGAGCGAGGTGAAAAGTGTTATAATTCTGAGCGAGGTGAAGTGTTCTAATTCTGAGCGAGGTGAAGTGTTCTAATTCTGAGCGAGGTGAAGTGTTATAATTCAGAGCGAGGTGAAGTGTTCTAATTCTGAGCCAGGTGAAGTGTTCTAATTCTGAGCGAGGTGAAGTGTTCTAATTCTGAGCGAGGTGAAGTGTTCTAATTCTGAGCGAGGTGAAGTGTTCTAATTCTGAGCGAGGTGAAGTGTTCTAATTCTGAGCCAGGTGAAGTGTTCTAATTAAGAGCGAGGTGAAGTGTTCTAATTCTGAGCGAGGTGAAGTGTTCTAATTCTGAGCGAGGTGAAGTGTTCTAATTAAGAGCGAGGTGAAGTGTTCTAATTCTGAGCCAGGTGAAGTGTTATAATTCAGGGCGAGGTGAAGTATTCTAATTCTGAGCGAGGTGAAGTGTTCTAATTTTGAGCCAGGTGAAGTGTTATAATTCTGAGCGAGGTGAAGTGTTCTAATTCAGAGCGAGGTGAAGTGTTCTAATTCTGAGCGAGGTGAAGTGTTATAATTCAGAGCGAGGTGAAGTGTTCTAATTCTGAGCGAGGTGAAGTGTTCTAATTCTGAGCGAGGTGAAGTGTTCTAATTCTGAGCGAGGTGAAGTGTTGTAATTCAGAGCGAGGTGAAGTGCTCTAATTCTGAGCGAGGTGAAGTGTTCTAATCAGAGCGAGGTGAAGTGTTATAATTCAGAGCGAGGTGAAGTGTTATAATTCTGAGCGAGGTGAAGTGTTATAATTCTGAGCGAGGTGAAGTGTTATAATTCAGAGCGAGGTGAAGTGTTATAATTCTGAGCGAGGTGAAGTGTTGTAATTCTGAGCCAGGTGAAGTGTTATAATTCTGAGCGAGGTGAAGTGTTCTAATTCTGAGCGAGGTGAAGTGTTGTAATTCTGAGCCAGGTGAAGTGTTATAATTCTGAGCGAGGTGAAGTGTTCTAATTCTGAGCGAGGTGAAGTGTTCTAATTCTGAGCGAGGTGAAGTGTTGTAATTCAGAGCGAGGTGAAAAGTGTTATAATTCTGAGCGAGGTGAAGTGTTCTAATTCTGAGCGAGGTGAAGTGTTCTAATTCTGAGCGAGGTGAAGTGTTATAATTCAGAGCGAGGTGAAGTGTTCTAATTCTGAGCCAGGTGAAGTGTTCTAATTCTGAGCGAGGTGAAGTGTTCTAATTCTGAGCGAGGTGAAGTGTTCTAATTCTGAGCGAGGTGAAGTGTTATAATTCAGAGCGAGGTGCAGTGTTCTAATTCTGAGCGAGGTGAAGTGTTCTAATTCTGAGCGAGGTGAAGTGTTCTAATTCAGAGCGAGGTGAAGTGTTCTAATTCTGAGCCAGGTGAAGTGTTACAATTCAGAGCGAGGTGAAGTGTTCTAATTCTGAGCCAGGTGAAGTGTTATAATTCTGAGCGAGGTGAAGTGTTCTAATTCAGAGCGAGGTGAAGTGTTCTAATTCTGAGCGAGGTGAAGTGTTATAATTCAGAGCGAGGTGAAGTGTTCTAATTCTGAGCCAGGTGAAGTGTTCTAATTCTGAGCGAGGCGAAGTGTTCTAATTCTGAGCGAGGTGAAGTGTTCTAATTCTGAGTGAGGTGAAGTGTTCTAATTCTGAGCGAGGTGAAGTGTTCTAATTCTGAGCGAGGTGAAGTGTTGTAATTCAGAGCGAGGTGAAGTGTTCTAATTCTGAGCGAGGTGAAGTGTTCTAATTCAGAGCGAGGTGAAGTGTTCTAATTCTGAGCCAGGTGAAGTGTTCTAATTCAGAGCGAGGTGAAGTGTTCTAATTCTGAGCGAGGTGAAGTCTTCTAATTCTGAGCGAGGTGAAGTCTTCTAATTCTGAGCGAGGTGAAGTGTTCTAATTCAGAGCGAGGTGAAGTGTTCTAATTCTGAGCGAGGTGAAGTGTTCTAATTCTGAGCGAGGTGAAGTGTTGTAATTCAGAGCGAGGTGAAAAGTGTTATAATTCTGAGCGAGGTGAAGTGTTCTAATTCTGAGCGAGGTGAAGTGTTCTAATTCTGAGCGAGGTGAAGTGTTATAATTCTGAGCGAGGTGAAGTGTTCTAATTCTGAGCGAGGTGAAGTGTTCTAATTCTGAGTGAGGTGAAGTGTTCTAATTCTGAGCGAGGTGAAGTGTTCTAATTCTGAGCGAGGTGAAGTGTTGTAATTCAGAGCGAGGTGAAGTGTTCTAATTCTGAGCGAGGTGAAGTGTTCTAATTCAGAGCGAGGTGAAGTGTTCTAATTCTGAGCCAGGTGAAGTGTTCTAATTCAGAGCGAGGTGAAGTGTTCTAATTCTGAGCGAGGTGAAGTCTTCTAATTCTGAGCGAGGTGAAGTCTTCTAATTCTGAGCGAGGTGAAGTGTTCTAATTCAGAGCGAGGTGAAGTGTTCTAATTCTGAGCGAGGTGAAGTGTTCTAATTCTGAGCGAGGTGAAGTGTTGTAATTCAGAGCGAGGTGAAAAGTGTTATAATTCTGAGCGAGGTGAAGTGTTCTAATTCTGAGCGAGGTGAAGTGTTCTAATTCTGAGCGAGGTGAAGTGTTCTAATTCTGAGCGAGGTGAAGTGTTCTAATTCTGAGCGAGGTGAAGTGTTCTAATTCTGAGCCAGGTGAAGTGTTCTAATTAAGAGCGAGGTGAAGTGTTCTAATTCTGAGCGAGGTGAAGTGTTCTAATTCTGAGCGAGGTGAAGTGTTCTAATTAAGAGCGAGGTGAAGTGTTCTAATTCTGAGCCAGGTGAAGTGTTATAATTCAGGGCGAGGTGAAGTATTCTAATTCTGAGCGAGGTGAAGTGTTCTAATTTTGAGCGAGGTGAAGTGTTATAATTCTGAGCGAGGTGAAGTGTTCTAATTCTGAGCGAGGTGAAGTGTTCTAATTCTGAGCGAGGTGAAGTGTTATAACTCAGAGCGAGGTGAAGTGTTCTAATTCTGAGCGAGGTGAAGTGTTCTAATTCTGAGCGAGGTGAAGTGTTCTAATTCTGAGCGAGGTGAAGTGTTGTAATTCAGAGCGAGGTGAAGTGCTCTAATTCTGAGCGAGGTGAAGTGTTCTAATTCAGAGCGAGGTGAAGTGTTCTAATTCTGAGCGAGGTGAAGTGTTATAATTCAGAGCGAGGTGAAGTGTTATAATTCTGAGCGAGGTGAAGTGTTATAATTCTGAGCGAGGTGAAGTGTTATAATTCAGAGCGAGGTGAGGTGTTATAATTCTGAGCGAGGTGAAGTGTTACAATTCAGAGCGAGGTGCAGTGTTCTAATTCTGAGCGAGGTGAAGTGTTCTAATTCTGAGCGAGGTGAAGTGTTCTAATTCAGAGCGAGGTGAAGTGTTCTAATTCTGAGCCAGGTGAAGTGTTACAATTCAGAGCGAGGTGAAGTGTTCTAATTCTGAGCGAGGTGAAGTGTTCTAATTCTGAGCCAGGTGAAGTGTTCTAATTAAGAGCGAGGTGAAGTGTTCTAATTCTGAGCGAGGTGAAGTGTTCTAATTCTGAGCGAGGTGAAGTGTTCTAATTAAGAGCGAGGTGAAGTGTTCTAATTCTGAGCCAGGTGAAGTGTTATAATTCAGGGCGAGGTGAAGTATTCTAATTCTGAGCGAGGTGAAGTGTTCTAATTTTGAGCCAGGTGAAGTGTTATAATTCTGAGCGAGGTGAAGTGTTCTAATTCAGAGCGAGGTGAAGTGTTCTAATTCTGAGCGAGGTGAAGTGTTATAACTCAGAGCGAGGTGAAGTGTTCTAATTCTGAGCGAGGTGAAGTGTTCTAATTCTGAGCGAGGTGAAGTGTTCTAATTCTGAGCGAGGTGAAGTGTTGTAATTCAGAGCGAGGTGAAGTGCTCTAATTCTGAGCGAGGTGAAGTGTTCTAATCAGAGCGAGGTGAAGTGTTCTAATTCTGAGCGAGGTGAAGTGTTATAATTCAGAGCGAGGTGAAGTGTTCTAATTCTGAGCGAGGTGAAGTGTTATAATTCTGAGCGAGGTGAAGTGTTATAATTCAGAGCGAGGTGAGGTGTTATAATTCTGAGCGAGGTGAAGTGTTACAATTCAGAGCGAGGTGCAGTGTTCTAATTCTGAGCGAGGTGAAGTGTTCTAATTCTGAGCGAGGTGAAGTGTTCTAATTCAGAGCGAGGTGAAGTGTTCTAATTCTGAGCCAGGTGAAGTGTTACAATTCAGAGCGAGGTGAAGTGTTCTAATTCTGAGCGAGGTGAAGTGTTCTAATTCTGAGCCAGGTGAAGTGTTATAATTCTGAGCGAGGTGAAGTGTTCTAATTCTGAGCGAGGTGAAGTGTTCTAATTCTGAGCGAGGTGAAGTGTTGTAATTCAGAGCGAGGTGAAAAGTGTTATAATTCTGAGCGAGGTGAAGTGTTCTAATTCTGAGCGAGGTGAAGTGTTCTAATTCTGAGCGAGGTGAAGTGTTATAATTCAGAGCGAGGTGAAGTGTTCTAATTCTGAGCCAGGTGAAGTGTTCTAATTCTGAGCGAGGTGAAGTGTTCTAATTCTGAGCGAGGTGAAGTGTTCTAATTCTGAGCGAGGTGAAGTGTTCTAATTCTGAGCGAGGTGAAGTGTTCTAATTCTGAGCCAGGTGAAGTGTTCTAATTAAGAGCGAGGTGAAGTGTTCTAATTCTGAGCGAGGTGAAGTGTTCTAATTCTGAGCGAGGTGAAGTGTTCTAATTAAGAGCGAGGTGAAGTGTTCTAATTCTGAGCCAGGTGAAGTGTTATAATTCAGGGCGAGGTGAAGTATTCTAATTCTGAGCGAGGTGAAGTGTTCTAATTTTGAGCCAGGTGAAGTGTTATAATTCTGAGCGAGGTGAAGTGTTCTAATTCAGAGCGAGGTGAAGTGTTCTAATTCTGAGCGAGGTGAAGTGTTATAATTCAGAGCGAGGTGAAGTGTTCTAATTCTGAGCGAGGTGAAGTGTTCTAATTCTGAGCGAGGTGAAGTGTTCTAATTCTGAGCGAGGTGAAGTGTTGTAATTCAGAGCGAGGTGAAGTGCTCTAATTCTGAGCGAGGTGAAGTGTTCTAATTCAGAGCGAGGTGAAGTGTTCTAATTCTGAGCGAGGTGAAGTGTTATAATTCAGAGCGAGGTGAAGTGTTATAATTCTGAGCGAGGTGAAGTGTTATAATTCTGAGCGAGGTGAAGTGTTATAATTCAGAGCGAGGTGAAGTGTTATAATTCTGAGCGAGGTGAAGTGTTACAATTCAGAGCGAGGTGCAGTGTTCTAATTCTGAGCGAGGTGAAGTGTTCTAATTCTGAGCGAGGTGAAGTGTTCTAATTCAGAGCGAGGTGAAGTGTTCTAATTCTGAGCCAGGTGAAGTGTTACAATTCAGAGCGAGGTGAAGTGTTCTAATTCTGAGCGAGGTGAAGTGTTCTAATTCTGAGCCAGGTGAAGTGTTATAATTCTGAGCGAGGTGAAGTGTTCTAATTCAGAGCGAGGTGAAGTGTTCTAATTCTGAGCGAGGTGAAGTGTTATAATTCAGAGCGAGGTGAAGTGTTCTAATTCTGAGCCAGGTGAAGTGTTCTAATTCTGAGCGAGGTGAAGTGTTCTAATTCTGAGCGAGGTGAAGTGTTCTAATTCTGAGCGAGGTGAAGTGTTCTAATTCTGAGCGAGGTGAAGTGTTCTAATTCAGAGCGAGGTGAAGTGTTCTAATTCTGAGCGAGGTGAAGAGTTCTAATTCTGAGCGAGGTGAAGAGTTCTAATTCTGAGTGAGGTGAAGTGTTCTAATTCTGAGCGAGGTGAAGTGTTCTAATTCTGAGCGAGGTGAAGTGTTGTAATTCAGAGCGAGGTGAAGTGTTCTAATTCTGAGCGAGGTGAAGTGTTCTAATTCAGAGCGAGGTGAAGTGTTCTAATTCTGAGCCAGGTGAAGTGTTCTAATTCTGAGCGAGGTGAAGTGTTCTAATTCTGAGCGAGGTGAAGTGTTATAATTCAGAGCGAGGTGAAGTGTTATAATTCTGAGCGAGGTGAAGTGTTATAATTCAGAGCGAGGTGCAGTGTTCTAATTCTGAGCGAGGTGAAGTGTTCTAATTCTGAGCGAGGTGAAGTGTTCTAATTCAGAGCGAGGTGAAGTGTTCTAATTCTGAGCCAGGTGAAGTGTTACAATTCAGAGCGAGGTGAAGTGTTCTAATTCTGAGCGAGGTGAAGTGTTCTAATTCTGAGCCAGGTGAAGTGTCATAATTCTGAGCGAGGTGAAGTGTTCTAATTCAGAGCGAGGTGAAGTGTTCTAATTCTGAGCGAGGTGAAGTGTTATAATTCAGAGCGAGGTGAAGTGTTCTAATTCTGAGCCAGGTGAAGTGTTCTAATTCTGAGCGAGGTGAAGTGTTCTAATTCTGAGCGAGGTGAAGTGTTCTAATTCTGAGCGAGGTGAAGTGTTCTAATTCTGAGCGAGGTGAAGTGTTCTAATTCTGAGCCAGGTGAAGTGTTCTAATTAAGAGCGAGGTGAAGTGTTCTAATTCTGAGCGAGGTGAAGTGTTCTAATTCTGAGCGAGGTGAAGTGTTCTAATTCTGAGCGAGGTGAAGAGTTCTAATTCTGAGTGAGGTGAAGTGTTCTAATTCTGAGCGAGGTGAAGTGTTCTAATTCTGAGCGAGGTGAAGTGTTGTAATTCAGAGCGAGGTGAAGTGTTCTAATTCAGAGCGAGGTGAAGTGTTCTAATTCTGAGCCAGGTGAAGTGTTCTAATTCAGAGCGAGGTGAAGTGTTCTAATTCTGAGCGAGGTGAAGTCTTCTAATTCTGAGCGAGGTGAAGTCTTCTAATTCTGAGCGAGGTGAAGTGTTCTAATTCAGAGCGAGGTGAAGTGTTCTAATTCTGAGCGAGGTGAAGTGTTCTAATTCTGAGCGAGGTGAAGTGTTGTAATTCAGAGCGAGGTGAAAAGTGTTATAATTCTGAGCGAGGTGAAGTGTTCTAATTCTGAGCGAGGTGAAGTGTTCTAATTCTGAGCGAGGTGAAGTGTTATAATTCAGAGCGAGGTGAAGTGTTCTAATTCTGAGCCAGGTGAAGTGTTCTAATTCTGAGCGAGGTGAAGTGTTCTAATTCTGAGCGAGGTGAAGTGTTCTAATTCTGAGCGAGGTGAAGTGTTCTAATTCTGAGCGAGGTGAAGTGTTCTAATTCTGAGCCAGGTGAAGTGTTCTAATTCTGAGCGAGGTGAAGTGTTCTAATTCTGAGCGAGGTGAAGTGTTCTAATTCTGAGCGAGGTGAAGTGTTCTAATTCTGAGCGAGGTGAAGTGTTCTAATTCTGAGCCAGGTGAAGTGTTCTAATTAAGAGCGAGGTGAAGTGTTCTAATTCTGAGCGAGGTGAAGTGTTCTAATTCTGAGCGAGGTGAAGTGTTCTAATTCTGAGCGAGGTGAAGAGTTCTAATTCTGAGTGAGGTGAAGTGTTCTAATTCTGAGCGAGGTGAAGTGTTCTAATTCTGAGCGAGGTGAAGTGTTGTAATTCAGAGCGAGGTGAAGTGTTCTAATTCAGAGCGAGGTGAAGTGTTCTAATTCTGAGCCAGGTGAAGTGTTCTAATTCAGAGCGAGGTGAAGTGTTCTAATTCTGAGCGAGGTGAAGTCTTCTAATTCTGAGCGAGGTGAAGTCTTCTAATTCTGAGCGAGGTGAAGTGTTCTAATTCAGAGCGAGGTGAAGTGTTCTAATTCTGAGCGAGGTGAAGTGTTCTAATTCTGAGCGAGGTGAAGTGTTGTAATTCAGAGCGAGGTGAAAAGTGTTATAATTCTGAGCGAGGTGAAGTGTTCTAATTCTGAGCGAGGTGAAGTGTTCTAATTCTGAGCGAGGTGAAGTGTTATAATTCAGAGCGAGGTGAAGTGTTCTAATTCTGAGCCAGGTGAAGTGTTCTAATTCTGAGCGAGGTGAAGTGTTCTAATTCTGAGCGAGGTGAAGTGTTCTAATTCTGAGCGAGGTGAAGTGTTCTAATTCTGAGCGAGGTGAAGTGTTCTAATTCTGAGCCAGGTGAAGTGTTCTAATTAAGAGCGAGGTGAAGTGTTCTAATTCTGAGCGAGGTGAAGTGTTCTAATTCTGAGCGAGGTGAAGTGTTCTAATTAAGAGCGAGGTGAAGTGTTCTAATTCTGAGCCAGGTGAAGTGTTATAATTCAGAGCGAGGTGAAGTATTCTAATTCTGAGCGAGGTGAAGTGTTCTAATTTTGAGCCAGGTGAAGTGTTATAATTCTGAGCGAGGTGAAGTGTTCTAATTCAGAGCGAGGTGAAGTGTTCTAATTCTGAGCGAGGTGAAGTGTTATAATTCAGAGCGAGGTGAAGTGTTCTAATTCTGAGCCAGGTGAAGTGTTCTAATTCTGAGCGAGGTGAAGTGTTCTAATTCTGAGCGAGGTGAAGTGTTGTAATTCAGAGCGAGGTGAAGTGCTCTAATTCTGAGCGAGGTGAAGTGTTCTAATTCAGAGCGAGGTGAAGTGTTCTAATTCTGAGCGAGGTGAAGTGTTATAATTCAGAGCGAGGTGAAGTGTTATAATTCTGAGCGAGGTGAAGTGTTATAATTCTGAGCGAGGTGAAGTGTTATAATTCAGAGCGAGGTGAAGTGTTATAATTCTGAGCGAGGTGAAGTGTTATAATTCAGAGCGAGGTGCAGTGTTCTAATTCTGAGCGAGGTGAAGTGTTCTAATTCTGAGCGAGGTGAAGTGTTCTAATTCAGAGCGAGGTGAAGTGTTCTAATTCTGAGCCAGGTGAAGTGTTACAATTCAGAGCGAGGTGAAGTGTTCTAATTCTGAGCGAGGTGAAGTGTTCTAATTCTGAGCCAGGTGAAGTGTTATAATTCTGAGCGAGGTGAAGTGTTCTAATTCAGAGCGAGGTGAAGTGTTCTAATTCTGAGCGAGGTGAAGTGTTATAATTCAGAGCGAGGTGAAGTGTTCTAATTCAGAGCGAGGTGAAGTGTTCTAATTCTGAGAGAGGTGAAGTGTTATAATTCAGAGCGAGGTGAAGTGTTATAATTCTGAGCGAGGTGAAGTGTTATAATTCTGAGCGAGGTGAAGTGTTATAATTCAGAGCGAGGTGAAGTGTTATAATTCTGAGCGAGGTGAAGTGTTACAATTCAGAGCGAGGTGCAGTGTTCTAATTCTGAGCGAGGTGAAGTGTTCTAATTCTGAGCGAGGTGAAGTGTTCTAATTCAGAGCGAGGTGAAGTGTTCTAATTCTGAGCCAGGTGAAGTGTTACAATTCAGAGCGAGGTGAAGTGTTCTAATTCTGAGCGAGGTGAAGTGTTCTAATTCTGAGCCAGGTGAAGTGTTATAATTCTGAGCGAGGTGAAGTGTTCTAATTCAGAGCGAGGTGAAGTGTTCTAATTCTGAGCGAGGTGAAGTGTTATAATTCAGAGCGAGGTGAAGTGTTCTAATTCTGAGCCAGGTGAAGTGTTCTAATTCTGAGCGAGGTGAAGTGTTCTAATTCTGAGCGAGGTGAAGTGTTCTAATTCTGAGCGAGGTGAAGTGTTCTAATTCTGAGCGAGGTGAAGTGTTCTAATTCAGAGCGAGGTGAAGTGTTCTAATTCTGAGCGAGGTGAAGAGTTCTAATTCTGAGCGAGGTGAAGAGTTCTAATTCTGAGCGAGGTGAAGTGTTCTAATTCTGAGCGAGGTGAAGTGTTCTAATTCTGAGCGAGGTGAAGTGTTGTAATTCAGAGCGAGGTGAAGTGTTCTAATTCTGAGCGAGGTGAAGTGTTCTAATTCAGAGCGAGGTGAAGTGTTCTAATTCTGAGCCAGGTGAAGTGTTCTAATTCTGAGCGAGGTGAAGTGTTCTAATTCTGAGCGAGGTGAAGTGTTATAATTCAGAGCGAGGTGAAGTGTTATAATTCTGAGCGAGGTGAAGTGTTATAATTCAGAGCGAGGTGCAGTGTTCTAATTCTGAGCGAGGTGAAGTGTTCTAATTCTGAGCGAGGTGAAGTGTTCTAATTCAGAGCGAGGTGAAGTGTTCTAATTCTGAGCCAGGTGAAGTGTTACAATTCAGAGCGAGGTGAAGTGTTCTAATTCTGAGCGAGGTGAAGTGTTCTAATTCTGAGCCAGGTGAAGTGTCATAATTCTGAGCGAGGTGAAGTGTTCTAATTCAGAGCGAGGTGAAGTGTTCTAATTCTGAGCGAGGTGAAGTGTTAGAATTCAGAGCGAGGTGAAGTGTTCTAATTCTGAGCCAGGTGAAGTGTTCTAATTCTGAGCGAGGTGAAGTGTTCTAATTCTGAGCGAGGTGAAGTGTTCTAATTCTGAGCGAGGTGAAGTGTTCTAATTCTGAGCGAGGTGAAGTGTTCTAATTCTGAGCCAGGTGAAGTGTTCTAATTCTGAGCGAGGTGAAGTGTTCTAATTCTGAGCGAGGTGAAGAGTTCTAATTCTGAGTGAGGTGAAGTGTTCTAATTCTGAGCGAGGTGAAGTGTTCTAATTCTGAGCGAGGTGAAGTGTTGTAATTCAGAGCGAGGTGAAGTGTTCTAATTCAGAGCGAGGTGAAGTGTTCTAATTCTGAGCGAGGTGAAGTCTTCTAATTCTGAGCGAGGTGAAGTCTTCTAATTCTGAGCGAGGTGAAGTGTTCTAATTCAGAGCGAGGTGAAGTGTTCTAATTCTGAGCGAGGTGAAGTGTTCTAATTCTGAGCGAGGTGAAGTGTTGTAATTCAGAGCGAGGTGAAAAGTGTTATAATTCTGAGCGAGGTGAAGTGTTCTAATTCTGAGCGAGGTGAAGTGTTCTAATTCTGAGCGAGGTGAAGTGTTATAATTCAGAGCGAGGTGAAGTGTTCTAATTCTGAGCCAGGTGAAGTGTTCTAATTCTGAGCGAGGTGAAGTGTTCTAATTCTGAGCGAGGTGAAGTGTTCTAATTCTGAGCGAGGTGAAGTGTTCTAATTCTGAGCGAGGTGAAGTGTTCTAATTCTGAGCCAGGTGAAGTGTTCTAATTAAGAGCGAGGTGAAGTGTTCTAATTCTGAGCGAGGTGAAGTGTTCTAATTCTGAGCGAGGTGAAGTGTTCTAATTAAGAGCGAGGTGAAGTGTTCTAATTCTGAGCCAGGTGAAGTGTTATAATTCAGAGCGAGGTGAAGTATTCTAATTCTGAGCGAGGTGAAGTGTTCTAATTTTGAGCCAGGTGAAGTGTTATAATTCTGAGCGAGGTGAAGTGTTCTAATTCAGAGCGAGGTGAAGTGTTCTAATTCTGAGCGAGGTGAAGTGTTATAATTCAGAGCGAGGTGAAGTGTTCTAATTCTGAGCCAGGTGAAGTGTTCTAATTCTGAGCGAGGTGAAGTGTTCTAATTCTGAGCGAGGTGAAGTGTTGTAATTCAGAGCGAGGTGAAGTGCTCTAATTCTGAGCGAGGTGAAGTGTTCTAATTCAGAGCGAGGTGAAGTGTTCTAATTCTGAGCGAGGTGAAGTGTTATAATTCAGAGCGAGGTGAAGTGTTATAATTCTGAGCGAGGTGAAGTGTTATAATTCTGAGCGAGGTGAAGTGTTATAATTCAGAGCGAGGTGAAGTGTTATAATTCTGAGCGAGGTGAAGTGTTATAATTCAGAGCGAGGTGCAGTGTTCTAATTCTGAGCGAGGTGAAGTGTTCTAATTCTGAGCGAGGTGAAGTGTTCTAATTCAGAGCGAGGTGAAGTGTTCTAATTCTGAGCCAGGTGAAGTGTTACAATTCAGAGCGAGGTGAAGTGTTCTAATTCTGAGCGAGGTGAAGTGTTCTAATTCTGAGCCAGGTGAAGTGTTATAATTCTGAGCGAGGTGAAGTGTTCTAATTCAGAGCGAGGTGAAGTGTTCTAATTCTGAGCGAGGTGAAGTGTTATAATTCAGAGCGAGGTGAAGTGTTCTAATTCAGAGCGAGGTGAAGTGTTCTAATTCTGAGCGAGGTGAAGTCTTCTAATTCTGAGCGAGGTGAAGTCTTCTAATTCTGAGCGAGGTGAAGTGTTCTAATTCAGAGCGAGGTGAAGTGTTATAATTCTGAGCGAGGTGAAGTGTTATAATTCAGAGGGAGGTGAAGTGTTCTAATTCTGAGCCAGGTGAAGTGTTCTAATTCTGAGCGAGGTGAAGTGTTCTAATTCTGAGCGAGGTGAAGTGTTGTAATTCAGAGCGAGGTGAAGTGTTATAATTCAGAGCGAGGTGAAGTGCTATAATTCAGAGCGAGGTGAAGTGTTATAATTCAGAGCGAGGTGAAGTGCTCTAATTCTGAGCGAGGTGAAGTGTTCTAATTCAGAGCGAGGTGAAGTGTTCTAATTCTGAGCGAGGTGAAGTGTTATAATTCAGAGCGAGGTGAAGTGTTCTAATTCTGAGCCAGGTGAAGTGTTCTAATTCTGAGCGAGGTGAAGTGTTCTAATTCTGAGCGAGGTGAAGTGTTGTAATTCAGAGCGAGGTGAAAAGTGTTATAATTCTGAGCGAGGTGAAGTGCTCTAATTCTGAGCGAGGTGAAGTGCTCTAATTCTGAGCGAGGTGAAGTGTTCTAATTCAGAGCGAGGTGAAGTGTTCTAATTCAGAGCGAGGTGAAGTGTTATAATTCAGAGCGAGGTGAAGTGTTCTAATTCGGAGCGAGGTGAAGTGCTCTAATTCTGAGCGAGGTGAAGTGTTCTAATTCAGAGCGAGGTGAAGTGTTCTAATTCTGAGCGAGGTGAAGTGTTCTAATTCTGAGCGAGGTGAAGTGTTATAATTCAGAGCGAGGTGAAGTGTTATAATTCTGAGCGAGGTGAAGTGTTATAATTCAGAGCGAGGTGCAGTGTTCTAATTCTGAGCGAGGTGAAGTGTTCTAATTCTGAGCGAGGTGAAGTGTTCTAATTCAGAGCGAGGTGAAGTGTTCTAATTCTGAGCCAGGTGAAGTGTTACAATTCAGAGCGAGGTGAAGTGTTCTAATTCTGAGCGAGGTGAAGTGTTCTAATTCTGAGCCAGGTGAAGTGTTATAATTCTGAGCGAGGTGAAGTGTTCTAATTCTGAGCGAGGTGAAGTGTTCTAATTCTGAGCGAGGTGAAGTGTTATAATTCAGAGCGAGGTGAAGTGTTCTAATTCTGAGCCAGGTGAAGTGTTCTAATTCTGAGCGAGGCGAAGTGTTCTAATTCTGAGCGAGGTGAAGTGTTCTAATTCTGAGCGAGGTGAAGTGTTCTAATTCTGAGCGAGGTGAAGTGTTCTAATTCAGAGCGAGGTGAAGTGTTCTAATTCTGAGCGAGGTGAAGAGTTCTAATTCTGAGCGAGGTGAAGAGTTCTAATTCTGAGTGAGGTGAAGTGTTCTAATTCTGAGCGAGGTGAAGTGTTCTAATTCTGAGCGAGGTGAAGTGTTGTAATTCAGAGCGAGGTGAAGTGTTCTAATTCTGAGCGAGGTGAAGTGTTCTAATTCAGAGCGAGGTGAAGTGTTCTAATTCTGAGCCAGGTGAAGTGTTCTAATTCAGAGCGAGGTGAAGTGTTCTAATTCTGAGCGAGGTGAAGTCTTCTAATTCTGAGCGAGGTGAAGTCTTCTAATTCTGAGCGAGGTGAAGTGTTCTAATTCAGAGCGAGGTGAAGTGTTCTAATTCTGAGCGAGGTGAAGTGTTCTAATTCTGAGCGAGGTGAAGTGTTGTAATTCAGAGCGAGGTGAAAAGTGTTATAATTCTGAGCGAGGTGAAGTGTTCTAATTCTGAGCGAGGTGAAGTGTTCTAATTCTGAGCGAGGTGAAGTGTTATAATTCAGAGCGAGGTGAAGTGTTCTAATTCTGAGCCAGGTGAAGTGTTCTAATTCTGAGCGAGGTGAAGTGTTCTAATTCTGAGCGAGGTGAAGTGTTCTAATTCTGAGCGAGGTGAAGTGTTCTAATTCTGAGCGAGGTGAAGTGTTCTAATTCTGAGCCAGGTGAAGTGTTCTAATTAAGAGCGAGGTGAAGTGTTCTAATTCTGAGCGAGGTGAAGTGTTCTAATTCTGAGCGAGGTGAAGTGTTCTAATTAAGAGCGAGGTGAAGTGTTCTAATTCTGAGCCAGGTGAAGTGTTATAATTCAGGGCGAGGTGAAGTATTCTAATTCTGAGCGAGGTGAAGTGTTCTAATTTTGAGCCAGGTGAAGTGTTATAATTCTGAGCGAGGTGAAGTGTTCTAATTCAGAGCGAGGTGAAGTGTTCTAATTCTGAGCGAGGTGAAGTGTTATAATTCAGAGCGAGGTGAAGTGTTCTAATTCTGAGCCAGGTGAAGTGTTCTAATTCTGAGCGAGGTGAAGTGTTCTAATTCTGAGCGAGGTGAAGTGTTGTAATTCAGAGCGAGGTGAAGTGCTCTAATTCTGAGCGAGGTGAAGTGTTCTAATTCAGAGCGAGGTGAAGTGTTCTAATTCTGAGCGAGGTGAAGTGTTATAATTCAGAGCGAGGTGAAGTGTTATAATTCTGAGCGAGGTGAAGTGTTATAATTCTGAGCGAGGTGAAGTGTTATAATTCAGAGCGAGGTGAAGTGTTATAATTCTGAGCGAGGTGAAGTGTTACAATTCAGAGCGAGGTGCAGTGTTCTAATTCTGAGCGAGGTGAAGTGTTCTAATTCTGAGCGAGGTGAAGTGTTCTAATTCAGAGCGAGGTGAAGTGTTCTAATTCTGAGCCAGGTGAAGTGTTACAATTCAGAGCGAGGTGAAGTGTTCTAATTCTGAGCGAGGTGAAGCGTTCTAATTCTGAGCGAGGTGAAGTGTTCTAATTCTGAGCGAGGTGAAGTGTTCTAATTCAGAGCGAGGTGAAGTGTTCTAATTCTGAGCGAGGTGAAGTGTTATAATTCAGAGCGAGGTGAAGTGTTCTAATTCTGAGCCAGGTGAAGTGTTCTAATTCTGAGCGAGGTGAAGTGTTCTAATTCTGAGCGAGGTGAAGTGTTCTAATTCTGAGCGAGGTGAAGTGTTCTAATTCTGAGCGAGGTGAAGTGTTCTAATTCAGAGCGAGGTGAAGTGTTCTAATTCTGAGCGAGGTGAAGAGTTCTAATTCTGAGCGAGGTGAAGAGTTCTAATTCTGAGTGAGGTGAAGTGTTCTAATTCTGAGCGAGGTGAAGTGTTCTAATTCTGAGCGAGGTGAAGTGTTGTAATTCAGAGCGAGGTGAAGTGTTCTAATTCTGAGCGAGGTGAAGTGTTCTAATTCAGAGCGAGGTGAAGTGTTCTAATTCTGAGCGAGGTGAAGTGTTCTAATTCTGAGCGAGGTGAAGTGTTCTAATTCTGAGCGAGGTGAAGTGTTATAATTCAGAGCGAGGTGAAGTGTTATAATTCTGAGCGAGGTGAAGTGTTATAATTCAGAGCGAGGTGCAGTGTTCTAATTCTGAGCGAGGTGAAGTGTTCTAATTCTGAGCGAGGTGAAGTGTTCTAATTCAGAGCGAGGTGAAGTGTTCTAATTCTGAGCCAGGTGAAGTGTTACAATTCAGAGCGAGGTGAAGTGTTCTAATTCTGAGCGAGGTGAAGTGTTCTAATTCTGAGCCAGGTGAAGTGTCATAATTCTGAGCGAGGTGAAGTGTTCTAATTCAGAGCGAGGTGAAGTGTTCTAATTCTGAGCGAGGTGAAGTGTTATAATTCAGAGCGAGGTGAAGTGTTCTAATTCTGAGCCAGGTGAAGTGTTCTAATTCTGAGCGAGGTGAAGTGTTCTAATTCTGAGCGAGGTGAAGTGTTCTAATTCTGAGCGAGGTGAAGTGTTCTAATTCTGAGCGAGGTGAAGTGTTCTAATTCTGAGCCAGGTGAAGTGTTCTAATTAAGAGCGAGGTGAAGTGTTCTAATTCTGAGCGAGGTGAAGTGTTCTAATTCTGAGCGAGGTGAAGTGTTCTAATTCTGAGCGAGGTGAAGAGTTCTAATTCTGAGTGAGGTGAAGTGTTCTAATTCTGAGCGAGGTGAAGTGTTCTAATTCTGAGCGAGGTGAAGTGTTGTAATTCAGAGCGAGGTGAAGTGTTCTAATTCTGAGCGAGGTGAAGTGTTCTAATTCAGAGCGAGGTGAAGTGTTCTAATTCTGAGCCAGGTGAAGTGTTCTAATTCAGAGCGAGGTGAAGTGTTCTAATTCTGAGCGAGGTGAAGTCTTCTAATTCTGAGCGAGGTGAAGTCTTCTAATTCTGAGCGAGGTGAAGTGTTCTAATTCAGAGCGAGGTGAAGTGTTCTAATTCTGAGCGAGGTGAAGTGTTCTAATTCTGAGCGAGGTGAAGTGTTGTAATTCAGAGCGAGGTGAAAAGTGTTATAATTCTGAGCGAGGTGAAGTGTTCTAATTCTGAGCGAGGTGAAGTGTTCTAATTCTGAGCGAGGTGAAGTGTTATAATTCAGAGCGAGGTGAAGTGTTCTAATTCTGAGCCAGGTGAAGTGTTCTAATTCTGAGCGAGGTGAAGTGTTCTAATTCTGAGCGAGGTGAAGTGTTCTAATTCTGAGCGAGGTGAAGTGTTCTAATTCTGAGCGAGGTGAAGTGTTCTAATTCTGAGCCAGGTGAAGTGTTCTAATTAAGAGCGAGGTGAAGTGTTCTAATTCTGAGCGAGGTGAAGTGTTCTAATTCTGAGCGAGGTGAAGTGTTCTAATTAAGAGCGAGGTGAAGTGTTCTAATTCTGAGCCAGGTGAAGTGTTATAATTCAGAGCGAGGTGAAGTATTCTAATTCTGAGCGAGGTGAAGTGTTCTAATTTTGAGCCAGGTGAAGTGTTATAATTCTGAGCGAGGTGAAGTGTTCTAATTCAGAGCGAGGTGAAGTGTTCTAATTCTGAGCGAGGTGAAGTGTTATAATTCAGAGCGAGGTGAAGTGTTCTAATTCTGAGCCAGGTGAAGTGTTCTAATTCTGAGCGAGGTGAAGTGTTCTAATTCTGAGCGAGGTGAAGTGTTGTAATTCAGAGCGAGGTGAAGTGCTCTAATTCTGAGCGAGGTGAAGTGTTCTAATTCAGAGCGAGGTGAAGTGTTCTAATTCTGAGCGAGGTGAAGTGTTATAATTCAGAGCGAGGTGAAGTGTTATAATTCTGAGCGAGGTGAAGTGTTATAATTCTGAGCGAGGTGAAGTGTTATAATTCAGAGCGAGGTGAAGTGTTATAATTCTGAGCGAGGTGAAGTGTTATAATTCAGAGCGAGGTGCAGTGTTCTAATTCTGAGCGAGGTGAAGTGTTCTAATTCTGAGCGAGGTGAAGTGTTCTAATTCAGAGCGAGGTGAAGTGTTCTAATTCTGAGCCAGGTGAAGTGTTACAATTCAGAGCGAGGTGAAGTGTTCTAATTCTGAGCGAGGTGAAGTGTTCTAATTCTGAGCCAGGTGAAGTGTTATAATTCTGAGCGAGGTGAAGTGTTCTAATTCAGAGCGAGGTGAAGTGTTCTAATTCTGAGCGAGGTGAAGTGTTATAATTCAGAGCGAGGTGAAGTGTTCTAATTCAGAGCGAGGTGAAGTGTTCTAATTCTGAGCGAGGTGAAGTCTTCTAATTCTGAGCGAGGTGAAGTCTTCTAATTCTGAGCGAGGTGAAGTGTTCTAATTCAGAGCGAGGTGAAGTGTTCTAATTCTGAGCGAGGTGAAGTGTTCTAATTCTGAGCGAGGTGAAGTGTTGTAATTCAGAGCGAGGTGAAAAGTGTTATAATTCTGAGCGAGGTGAAGTGTTCTAATTCTGAGCGAGGTGAAGTGTTCTAATTCTGAGCGAGGTGAAGTGTTATAATTCAGAGCGAGGTGAAGTGTTCTAATTCTGAGCCAGGTGAAGTGTTCTAATTCTGAGCGAGGTGAAGTGTTCTAATTCTGAGCGAGGTGAAGTGTTCTAATTCTGAGCGAGGTGAAGTGTTCTAATTCTGAGCGAGGTGAAGTGTTCTAATTCTGAGCCAGGTGAAGTGTTCTAATTAAGAGCGAGGTGAAGTGTTCTAATTCTGAGCGAGGTGAAGTGTTCTAATTCTGAGCGAGGTGAAGTGTTCTAATTAAGAGCGAGGTGAAGTGTTCTAATTCTGAGCCAGGTGAAGTGTTATAATTCAGAGCGAGGTGAAGTATTCTAATTCTGAGCGAGGTGAAGTGTTCTAATTTTGAGCCAGGTGAAGTGTTATAATTCTGAGCGAGGTGAAGTGTTCTAATTCAGAGCGAGGTGAAGTGTTCTAATTCTGAGCGAGGTGAAGTGTTATAATTCAGAGCGAGGTGAAGTGTTCTAATTCTGAGCCAGGTGAAGTGTTCTAATTCTGAGCGAGGTGAAGTGTTCTAATTCTGAGCGAGGTGAAGTGTTGTAATTCAGAGCGAGGTGAAGTGCTCTAATTCTGAGCGAGGTGAAGTGTTCTAATTCAGAGCGAGGTGAAGTGTTCTAATTCTGAGCGAGGTGAAGTGTTATAATTCAGAGCGAGGTGAAGTGTTATAATTCTGAGCGAGGTGAAGTGTTATAATTCTGAGCGAGGTGAAGTGTTATAATTCAGAGCGAGGTGAAGTGTTATAATTCTGAGCGAGGTGAAGTGTTATAATTCAGAGCGAGGTGCAGTGTTCTAATTCTGAGCGAGGTGAAGTGTTCTAATTCTGAGCGAGGTGAAGTGTTCTAATTCAGAGCGAGGTGAAGTGTTCTAATTCTGAGCCAGGTGAAGTGTTACAATTCAGAGCGAGGTGAAGTGTTCTAATTCTGAGCGAGGTGAAGTGTTCTAATTCTGAGCCAGGTGAAGTGTTATAATTCTGAGCGAGGTGAAGTGTTCTAATTCAGAGCGAGGTGAAGTGTTCTAATTCTGAGCGAGGTGAAGTGTTATAATTCAGAGCGAGGTGAAGTGTTCTAATTCAGAGCGAGGTGAAGTGTTCTAATTCTGAGCGAGGTGAAGTCTTCTAATTCTGAGCGAGGTGAAGTCTTCTAATTCTGAGCGAGGTGAAGTGTTCTAATTCAGAGCGAGGTGAAGTGTTATAATTCTGAGCGAGGTGAAGTGTTATAATTCAGAGGGAGGTGAAGTGTTCTAATTCTGAGCCAGGTGAAGTGTTCTAATTCTGAGCGAGGTGAAGTGTTCTAATTCTGAGCGAGGTGAAGTGTTGTAATTCAGAGCGAGGTGAAGTGTTATAATTCAGAGCGAGGTGAAGTGCTATAATTCAGAGCGAGGTGAAGTGTTATAATTCAGAGCGAGGTGAAGTGCTCTAATTCTGAGCGAGGTGAAGTGTTCTAATTCTGAGCGAGGTGAAGTGTTCTAATTCTGAGCGAGGTGAAGTGTTATAATTCAGAGCGAGGTGAAGTGTTCTAATTCTGAGCCAGGTGAAGTGTTCTAATTCTGAGCGAGGTGAAGTGTTCTAATTCTGAGCGAGGTGAAGTGTTGTAATTCAGAGCGAGGTGAAAAGTGTTATAATTCTGAGCGAGGTGAAGTGCTCTAATTCTGAGCGAGGTGAAGTGCTCTAATTCTGAGCGAGGTGAAGTGTTCTAATTCAGAGCGAGGTGAAGTGTTCTAATTCAGAGCGAGGTGAAGTGTTATAATTCAGAGCGAGGTGAAGTGTTATAATTCAGAGCGAGGTGAAGTGCTCTAATTCTGAGCGAGGTGAAGTGTTCTAATTCAGAGCGAGGTGAAGTGTTCTAATTCTGAGCGAGGTGAAGTGTTCTAATTCTGAGCGAGGTGAAGTGTTATAATTCAGAGCGAGGTGAAGTGTTCTAATTCAGAGCGAGGTGAAGTGTTCTAATTCTGAGCGAGGTGAAGTGTTATAATTCAGAGCGAGGTGAAGTGTTCTAATTCTGAGCGAGGTGAAGTGTTCTAATTCAGAGCGAGGTGAAGTGTTCTAATTCTGAGCCAGGTGAAGTGTTACAATTCAGAGCGAGGTGAAGTGTTCTAATTCTGAGCGAGGTGAAGTGTTCTAATTCTGAGCCAGGTGAAGTGTTATAATTCTGAGCGAGGTGAAGTGTTCTAATTCAGAGCGAGGTGAAGTGTTCTAATTCTGAGCGAGGTGAAGTGTTATAATTCAGAGCGAGGTGAAGTGTTCTAATTCTGAGCCAGGTGAAGTGTTCTAATTCTGAGCGAGGTGAAGTGTTCTAATTCTGAGCGAGGTGAAGTGTTCTAATTCTGAGCGAGGTGAAGTGTTCTAATTCTGAGCGAGGTGAAGTGTTCTAATTCAGAGCGAGGTGAAGTGTTCTAATTCTGAGCGAGGTGAAGAGTTCTAATTCTGAGCGAGGTGAAGAGTTCTAATTCTGAGTGAGGTGAAGTGTTCTAATTCTGAGCGAGGTGAAGTGTTCTAATTCTGAGCGAGGTGAAGTGTTGTAATTCAGAGCGAGGTGAAGTGTTCTAATTCTGAGCGAGGTGAAGTCTTCTAATTCAGAGCGAGGTGAAGTGTTCTAATTCTGAGCCAGGTGAAGTGTTCTAATTCAGAGCGAGGTGAAGTGTTCTAATTCTGAGCGAGGTGAAGTCTTCTAATTCTGAGCGAGGTGAAGTCTTCTAATTCTGAGCGAGGTGAAGTGTTCTAATTCAGAGCGAGGTGAAGTGTTCTAATTCTGAGCGAGGTGAAGTGTTCTAATTCTGAGCGAGGTGAAGTGTTGTAATTCAGAGCGAGGTGAAAAGTGTTATAATTCTGAGCGAGGTGAAGTGTTCTAATTCTGAGCGAGGTGAAGTGTTCTAATTCTGAGCGAGGTGAAGTGTTATAATTCAGAGCGAGGTGAAGTGTTCTAATTCTGAGCCAGGTGAAGTGTTCTAATTCTGAGCGAGGTGAAGTGTTCTAATTCTGAGCGAGGTGAAGTCTTCTAATTCTGAGCGAGGTGAAGTCTTCTAATTCTGAGCGAGGTGAAGTGTTCTAATTCAGAGCGAGGTGAAGTGTTCTAATTCTGAGCGAGGTGAAGTGTTCTAATTCTGAGCGAGGTGAAGTGTTGTAATTCAGAGCGAGGTGAAAAGTGTTATAATTCTGAGCGAGGTGAAGTGTTCTAATTCTGAGCGAGGTGAAGTGTTCTAATTCTGAGCGAGGTGAAGTGTTATAATTCAGAGCGAGGTGAAGTGTTCTAATTCTGAGCCAGGTGAAGTGTTCTAATTCTGAGCGAGGTGAAGTGTTCTAATTCTGAGCGAGGTGAAGTGTTCTAATTCTGAGCGAGGTGAAGTGTTCTAATTCTGAGCGAGGTGAAGTGTTCTAATTCTGAGCCAGGTGAAGTGTTCTAATTAAGAGCGAGGTGAAGTGTTCTAATTCTGAGCGAGGTGAAGTGTTCTAATTCTGAGCGAGGTGAAGTGTTCTAATTAAGAGCGAGGTGAAGTGTTCTAATTCTGAGCCAGGTGAAGTGTTATAATTCAGAGCGAGGTGAAGTATTCTAATTCTGAGCGAGGTGAAGTGTTCTAATTCTGAGCCAGGTGAAGTGTTATAATTCTGAGCGAGGTGAAGTGTTCTAATTCAGAGCGAGGTGAAGTGTTCTAATTCTGAGCGAGGTGAAGTGTTATAATTCAGAGCGAGGTGAAGTGTTCTAATTCTGAGCCAGGTGAAGTGTTCTAATTCTGAGCGAGGTGAAGTGTTCTAATTCTGAGCGAGGTGAAGGGTTGTAATTCAGAGCGAGGTGAAAAGTGTTATAATTCTGAGCGAGGTGAAGTGTTCTAATTCTGAGCGAGGTGAAGTGCTCTAATTCTGAGCGAGGTGAAGTGTTCTAATTCAGAGCGAGGTGAAGTGTTCTAATTCTGAGCGAGGTGAAGTGTTCTAATTCTGAGCGAGGTGAAGTGTTATAATTCAGAGCGAGGTGAAGTGTTATAATTCTGAGCGAGGTGAAGTGTTATAATTCAGAGCGAGGTGAAGTGTTCTAATTCTGAGCGAGGTGAAGTGCTCTAATTCTGAGCGAGGTGAAGTGTTCTAATTCAGAGCGAGGTGAAGTGTTCTAATTCTGAGCGAGGTGAAGTGTTCTAATTCTGAGCGAGGTGAAGTGTTATAATTCAGAGCGAGGTGAAGTGTTATAATTCTGAGCGAGGTGAAGTGTTATAATTCTGAGCGAGGTGAAGTGTTATAATTCAGAGCGAGGTGCAGTGTTCTAATTCTGAGCGAGGTGAAGTGTTCTAATTCTGAGCGAGGTGAAGTGTTCTAATTCAGAGCGAGGTGAAGTGTTCTAATTCTGAGCCAGGTGAAGTGTTACAATTCAGAG
The DNA here is from genome assembly GCF_045679555.1 of Salvelinus alpinus. Classification (NCBI taxonomy): domain Eukaryota; kingdom Metazoa; phylum Chordata; class Actinopteri; order Salmoniformes; family Salmonidae; genus Salvelinus; species Salvelinus alpinus. Next base: position 9,040,509 of record NC_092087.1, read on the forward strand.
CGAGGTGAAGTGTTCTAATTCTGAGCGAGGTGAAGTGTTCTAATTCTGAGCCAGGTGAAGTGTTATAATTCTGAGCGAGGTGAAGTGTTCTAATTCAGAGCGAGGTGAAGTGTTCTAATTCTGAGCGAGGTGAAGTGTTATAATTCAGAGCGAGGTGAAGTGTTCTAATTCTGAGCCAGGTGAAGTGTTCTAATTCTGAGCGAGGTGAAGTGTTCTAATTCTGAGCGAGGTGAAGTGTTCTAATTCTGAGCGAGGTGAAGTGTTCTAATTCAGAGCGAGGTGAAGTGTTCTAATTCTGAGCCAGGTGAAGTGTTACAATTCAGAGCGAGGTGAAGTGTTCTAATTCTGAGCGAGGTGAAGTGTTCTAATTCTGAGCCAGGTGAAGTGTTCTAATTCTGAGCGAGGTGAAGTGTTCTAATTCAGAGCGAGGTGAAGTGTTCTAATTCTGAGCGAGGTGAAGTGTTATAATTCAGAGCGAGGTGAAGTGTTCTAATTCTGAGCCAGGTGAAGTGTTCTAATTCTGAGCGAGGTGAAGTGTTCTAATTCTGAGCGAGGTGAAGTGTTCTAATTCTGAGCGAGGTGAAGTGTTCTAATTCTGAGCGAGGTGAAGTGTTCTAATTCAGAGCGAGGTGAAGTGTTCTAATTCTGAGCGAGGTGAAGAGTTCTAATTCTGAGCGAGGTGAAGAGTTCTAATTCTGAGTGAGGTGAAGTGTTCTAATTCTGAGCGAGGTGAAGTGTTCTAATTCTGAGCGAGGTGAAGTGTTGTAAATCAGAGCGAGGTGAAGTGTTCTAATTCTGAGCGAGGTGAAGTCTTCTAATTCAGAGCGAGGTGAAGTGTTCTAATTCTGAGCCAGGTGAAGTGTTCTAATTCAGAGCGAGGTGAAGTGTTCTAATTCTGAGCGAGGTGAAGTCTTCTAATTCTGAGCGAGGTGAAGTCTTCTAATTCTGAGCGAGGTGAAGTGTTCTAATTCAGAGCGAGGTGAAGTGTTCTAATTCTGAGCGAGGTGAAGTGTTCTAATTCTGAGCGAGGTGAAGTGTTGTAATTCAGAGCGAGGTGAAAAGTGTTATAATTCTGAGCGAGGTGAAGTGTTCTAATTCTGAGCGAGGTGAAGTGTTCTAATTCTGAGCGAGGTGAAGTGTTATAATTCAGAGCGAGGTGAAGTGTTCTAATTCTGAGCCAGGTGAAGTGTTCTAATTCTGAGCGAGGTGAAGTGTTCTAATTCTGAGCGAGGTGAAGTCTTCTAATTCTGAGCGAGGTGAAGTCTTCTAATTCTGAGCGAGGTGAAGTGTTCTAATTCAGAGCGAGGTGAAGTGTTCTAATTCTGAGCGAGGTGAAGTGTTCTAATTCTGAGCGAGGTGAAGTGTTGTAATTCAGAGCGAGGTGAAAAGTGTTATAATTCTGAGCGAGGTGAAGTGTTCTAATTCTGAGCGAGGTGAAGTGTTCTAATTCTGAGCGAGGTGAAGTGTTATAATTCAGAGCGAGGTGAAGTGTTCTAATTCTGAGCCAGGTGAAGTGTTCTAATTCTGAGCGAGGTGAAGTGTTCTAATTCTGAGCGAGGTGAAGTGTTCTAATTCTGAGCGAGGTGAAGTGTTCTAATTCTGAGCGAGGTGAAGTGTTCTAATTCTGAGCCAGGTGAAGTGTTCTAATTAAGAGCGAGGTGAAGTGTTCTAATTCTGAGCGAGGTGAAGTGTTCTAATTCTGAGCGAGGTGAAGTGTTCTAATTAAGAGCGAGGTGAAGTGTTCTAATTCTGAGCCAGGTGAAGTGTTATAATTCAGAGCGAGGTGAAGTATTCTAATTCTGAGCGAGGTGAAGTGTTCTAATTCTGAGCCAGGTGAAGTGTTATAATTCTGAGCGAGGTGAAGTGTTCTAATTCAGAGCGAGGTGAAGTGTTCTAATTCTGAGCGAGGTGAAGTGTTATAATTCAGAGCGAGGTGAAGTGTTCTAATTCTGAGCCAGGTGAAGTGTTCTAATTCTGAGCGAGGTGAAGTGTTCTAATTCTGAGCGAGGTGAAGGGTTGTAATTCAGAGCGAGGTGAAAAGTGTTATAATTCTGAGCGAGGTGAAGTGTTCTAATTCTGAGCGAGGTGAAGTGCTCTAATTCTGAGCGAGGTGAAGTGTTCTAATTCAGAGCGAGGTGAAGTGTTCTAATTCAGAGCGAGGTGAAGTGTTATAATTCAGAGCGAGGTGAAGTGTTATAATTCAGAGCGAGGTGAAGTGCTCTAATTCTGAGCGAGGTGAAGTGTTCTAATTCAGAGCGAGGTGAAGTGTTCTAATTCTGAGCGAGGTGAAGTGTTATAATTCAGAGCGAGGTGAAGTGTTATAATTCTGAGCGAGGTGAAGTGTTATAATTCTGAGCGAGGTGAAGTGTTATAATTCAGAGCGAGGTGAAGTGTTATAATTCTGAGCGAGGTGAAGTGTTATAATTCAGAGCGAGGTGCAGTGTTCTAATTCTGAGCGAGGTGAAGTGTTCTAATTCTGAGCGAGGTGAAGTGTTCTAATTCAGAGCGAGGTGAAGTGTTCTAATTCTGAGCCAGGTGAAGTGTTACAATTCAGAGCGAGGTGAAGTGTTCTAATTCTGAGCGAGGTGAAGTGTTCTAATTCTGAGCCAGGTGAAGTGTTATAATTCTGAGCGAGGTGAAGTGTTCTAATTCAGAGCGAGGTGAAGTGTTCTAATTCTGAGCGAGGTGAAGTGTTATAATTCAGAGCGAGGTGAAGTGTTCTAATTCTGAGCAAGGTGAAGTGTTCTAATTCTGAGCGAGGTGAAGTGTTCTAATTCTGAGCGAGGTGAAGTGTTCTAATTCTGAGCGAGGTGAAGTGTTCTAATTCTGAGCGAGGTGAAGTGTTCTAATTCAGAGCGAGGTGAAGTGTTCTAATTCTGAGCGAGGTGAAGAGTTCTAATTCTGAGCGAGGTGAAGAGTTCTAATTCTGAGTGAGGTGAAGTGTTCTAATTCTGAGCGAGGTGAAGTGTTCTAATTCTGAGCGAGGTGAAGTGTTGTAATTCAGAGTGAGGTGAAGTGTTCTAATTCTGAGCGAGGTGAAGTGTTCTAATTCAGAGCGAGGTGAAGTGTTCTAATTCTGAGCCAGGTGAAGTGTTCTAATTCAGAGCGAGGTGAAGTGTTCTAATTCTGAGCGAGGTGAAGTCTTCTAATTCTGAGCGAGGTGAAGTCTTCTAATTCTGAGCGAGGTGAAGTGTTCTAATTCAGAGCGAGGTGAAGTGTTCTAATTCTGAGCGAGGTGAAGTGTTATAATTCAGAGGGAGGTGAAGTGTTCTAATTCTGAGCCAGGTGAAGTGTTCTAATTCTGAGCGAGGTGAAGTGTTCTAATTCTGAGCGAGGTGAAGTGTTGTAATTCAGAGCGAGGTGAAGTGTTATAATTCAGAGCGAGGTGAAGTGCTATAATTCAGAGCGAGGTGAAGTGTTATAATTCAGAGCGAGGTGAAGTGCTCTAATTCTGAGCGAGGTGAAGTGTTCTAATTCAGAGCGAGGTGAAGTGTTCTAATTCTGAGCGAGGTGAAGTCTTCTAATTCTGAGCGAGGTGAAGTGTTCTAATTCTGAGTGAGGTGAAGTGTTCTAATTCTGAGCGAGGTGAAGTGTTCTAATTCTGAGCGAGGTGAAGTGTTGTAATTCAGAGCGAGGTGAAAAGTGTTATAATTCTGAGCGAGGTGAAGTGTTCTAATTCTGAGCGAGGTGAAAAGTGTTATAATTCTGAGCGAGGTGAAGTGTTCTAATTCTGAGCGAGGTGAAGTGTTCAAATTCTGAGCGAGGTGAAGTGTTCTAATTCTGAGCGAGGTGAAGTGTTCAAATTCTGAGCGAGGTGAAGTGTTCTAATTCTGAGCGAGGTGAAGTGTTCTAATTCTGAGCGAGGTGAAGTGTTCTAATTCTGAGCGAGGTGAAGGGTTCTAATTCTGAGCCAGGTGAAGTGTTCTAATTAAGAGCGAGGTGAAATGTTCTAATTCTGAGCGAGGTGAAGTGTTCTAATTCTGAGCGAGGTGAAGTGTTCTAATTAAGAGCGAGGTGAAGTGTTCTAATTCTGAGCCAGGTGAAGTGTTATAATTCAGAGCGAGGTGAAGTATTCTAATTCTGAGCGAGGTGAAGTGTTCTAATTCTGAGCCAGGTGAAGTGTTATAATTCTGAGCGAGGTGAAGTGTTCTAATTCTGAGCCAGGTGAAGTGTTATAATTCTGAGCGAGGTGAAGTGTTATAATTCAGAGCGAGGTGAAGTGTTCTAATTCTGAGCCAGGTGAAGTGTTCTAATTCTGAGCGAGGTGAAGTGTTCTAATTCTGAGCCAGGTGAAGTGTTCTAATTCTGAGCGAGGTGAAGTGTTCTAATTCTGAGCGAGGTGAAATGTTGTAATTCAGAGCGAGGTGAAAAGTGTTATAATTCTGAGCGAGGTGAAGTGTTCTAATTCTGAGCGAGGTGAAGTGCTCTAATTCTGAGCGAGGTGAAGTGTTATAATTCAGAGCGAGGTGAAGTGTTATAATTCAGAGCGAGGTGAAGTGCTCTAATTCAGAGCGAGGTGAAGTGTTATAATTCAGAGCGAGGTGAAGTGCTCTAATTCTGAGCGAGGTGAAGTGTTCTAATTCAGAGCGAGGTGAAGTGTTCTAATTCTGAGCGAGGTGAAGTGTTCTAATTCTGAGCGAGGTGAAGTGTTATAATTCAGAGCGAGGTGAAGTGTTATAATTCTGAGCGAGGTGAAGTGTTATAATTCAGAGCGAGGTGCAGTGTTCTAATTCTGAGCGAGGTGAAGTGTTCTAATTCTGAGCGAGGTGAAGTGTTCTAATTCAGAGCGAGGTGAAGTGTTCTAATTCTGAGCCAGGTGAAGTGTTACAATTCAGAGCGAGGTGAAGTGTTCTAATTCTGAGCGAGGTGAAGTGTTCTAATTCTGAGCCAGGTGAAGTGTTCTAATTCTGAGCGAGGTGAAGTGTTCTAATTCTGAGCGAGGTGAGGTGTTCTAATTCTGAGCGAGGTGAAGTGTTCTAATTCAGAGCGAGGTGAAGTGTTCTAATTCTGAGCGAGGTGAAGAGTTCTAATTCTGAGCGAGGTGAAGAGTTCTAATTCTGAGTGAGGTGAAGTGTTCTAATTCTGAGCGAGGTGAAGTGTTCTAATTCTGAGCGAGGTGAAGTGTTGTAATTCAGAGCGAGGTGTAGTGTTCTAATTCTGAGCGAGGTGAAGTGTTCTAATTCAGAGCGAGGTGAAGTGTTCTAATTCTGAGCCAGGTGAAGTGTTCTAATTCAGAGCGAGGTGAAGTGTTCTAATTCTGAGCGAGGTGAAGTGTTCTAATTCAGAGCGAGGTGAAGTGTTCTAATTCTGAGCCAGGTGAAGTGTTCTAATTCAGAGCGAGGTGAAGTGTTCTAATTCTGAGCGAGGTGAAGTCTTCTAATTCTGAGCGAGGTGAAGTCTTCTAATTCTGAGCGAGGTGAAGTGTTCTAATTCAGAGCGAGGTGAAGTGTTCTAATTCTGAGCGAGGTGAAGTGTTCTAATTCTGAGCGAGGTGAAGTGTTCTAATTCAGAGCGAGGTGAAGTGTTCTAATTCTGAGCGAGGTGAAGTGTTCTAATTCAGAGCGAGGTGAAGTGTTCTAATTCTGAGCGAGGTGAAGTGTTATAATTCAGAGGGAGGTGAAGTGTTCTAATTCTGAGCCAGGTGAAGTGTTTTAATTCTGAGCGAGGTGAAGTGTTCTAATTCTGAGCGAGGTGAAGTGTTGTAATTCAGAGCGAGGTGAAGTGTTATAATTCAGAGCGAGGTGAAGTGCTATAATTCAGAGCGAGGTGAAGTGTTATAATTCAGAGCGAGGTGAAGTGCTCTAATTCTGAGCGAGGTGAAGTGTTCTAATTCTGAGCGAGGTGAAGTGTTCTAATTCAGAGCGAGGTGAAGTGTTCTAATTCTGAGCCAGGTGAAGTGTTATAATTCAGAGCGAGGTGAAGTATTCTAATTCTGAGCGAGGTGAAGTGTTCTAATTCTGAGCCAGGTGAAGTGTTATAATTCTGAGCGAGGTGAAGTGTTCTAATTCTGAGCCAGGTGAAGTGTTATAATTCTGAGCGAGGTGAAGTGTTATAATTCAGAGCGAGGTGAAGTGTTCTAATTCTGAGCCAGGTGAAGTGTTCTAAATCTGAGCGAGGTGAAGTGTTCTAATTCTGAGCCAGGTGAAGTGTTCTAATTCTGAGCGAGGTGAAGTGTTCTAATTCTGAGCGAGGTGAAATGTTGTAATTCAGAGCGAGGTGAAAAGTGTTATAATTCTGAGCGAGGTGAAGTGTTCTAATTCTGAGCGAGGTGAAGTGCTCTAATTCTGAGCGAGGTGAAGTGTTATAATTCAGAGCGAGGTGAAGTGTTATAATTCAGAGCGAGGTGAAGTGCTCTAATTCAGAGCGAGGTGAAGTGTTATAATTCAGAGCGAGGTGAAGTGCTCTAATTCTGAGCGAGGTGAAGTGTTCTAATTCAGAGCGAGGTGAAGTGTTCTATATTCTGAGCGAGGTGAAGTGTTCTAATTCTGAGCGAGGTGAAGTGTTATAATTCAGAGCGAGGTGAAGTGTTATAATTCTGAGCGAGGTGAAGTGTTATAATTCAGAGCGAGGTGCAGTGTTCTAATTCTGAGCGAGGTGAAGTGTTCTAATTCTGAGCGAGGTGAAGTGTTCTAATTCAGAGCGAGGTGAAGTGTTCTAATTCTGAGCCAGGTGAAGTGTTACAATTCAGAGCGAGGTGAAGTGTTCTAATTCTGAGCGAGGTGAAGTGTTCTAATTCTGAGCCAGGTGAAGTGTTCTAATTCTGAGCGAGGTGAAGTGTTCTAATTCTGAGCGAGGTGAAGTGTTCTAATTCTGAGCGAGGTGAAGTGTTCTAATTCAGAGCGAGGTGAAGTGTTCTAATTCTGAGCGAGGTGAAGAGTTCTAATTCTGAGCGAGGTGAAGAGTTCTAATTCTGAGTGAGGTGAAGTGTTCTAATTCTGAGCGAGGTGAAGTGTTCTAATTCTGAGCGAGGTGAAGTGTTGTAATTCAGAGCGAGGTGTAGTGTTCTAATTCTGAGCGAGGTGAAGTGTTCTAATTCAGAGCGAGGTGAAGTGTTCTAATTCTGAGCGAGGTGAAGTGTTCTAATTCAGAGCGAGGTGAAGTGTTCTAATTCTGAGCGAGGTGAAGTGTTCTAATTCAGAGCGAGGTGAAGTGTTCTAATTCTGAGCCAGGTGAAGTGTTCTAATTCAGAGCGAGGTGAAGTGTTCTAATTCTGAGCGAGGTGAAGTCTTCTAATTCTGAGCGAGGTGAAGTCTTCTAATTCTGAGCGAGGTGAAGTGTTCTAATTCAGAGCGAGGTGAAGTGTTCTAATTCTGAGCGAGGTGAAGTGTTCTAATTCTGAGCGAGGTGAAGTGTTCTAATTCTGAGCGAGGTGAAGTGTTCTAATTCAGAGCGAGGTGAAGTGTTCTAATTCAGAGCGAGGTGAAGTGTTCTAATTCTGAGCGAGGTGAGGTGTTCAAATTCTGAGCGAGGTGAAGTGTTCTAATTCTGAGCGAGGTGAAGTGTTCAAATTCTGAGCGAGGTGAAGTGTTCTAATTCTGAGCGAGGTGAAGTGTTCTAATTCTGAGCGAGGTGAAGTGTTCTAATTCTGAGCGAGGTGAAGTGTTCTAATTCTGAGCCAGGTGAAGTGTTCTAATTAAGAGCGAGGTGAAATGTTCTAATTCTGAGCCAGGTGAAGTGTTCTAATTCTGAGCGAGGTGAAGTGTTCTAATTCAGAGCGAGGTGAAGTGTTCTAATTCTGAGCGAGGTGAAGTGTTATAATTCAGAGGGAGGTGAAGTGTTCTAATTCTGAGCCAGGTGAAGTGTTTTAATTCTGAGCGAGGTGAAGTGTTCTAATTCTGAGCGAGGTGAAGTGTTGTAATTCAGAGCGAGGTGAAGTGTTATAATTCAGAGCGAGGTGAAGTGCTATAATTCAGAGCGAGGTGAAGTGTTATAATTCAGAGCGAGGTGAAGTGCTCTAATTCTGAGCGAGGTGAAGTGTTCTAATTCTGAGCGAGATGAAGTGTTCTAATTCAGAGCGAGGTGAAGTGTTCTAATTCAGAGCGAGGTGAAGTGTTCTAATTCTGAGCGAGGTGAGGTGTTCAAATTCTGAGCGAGGTGAAGTGTTCTAATTCTGAGCGAGGTGAAGTGTTCAAATTCTGAGCGAGGTGAAGTGTTCTAATTCTGAGCGAGGTGAAGTGTTCTAATTCTGAGCGAGGTGAAGTGTTCTAATTCTGAGCGAGGTGAAGTGTTCTAATTCTGAGCCAGGTGAAGTGTTCTAATTAAGAGCGAGGTGAAATGTTCTAATTCTGAGCCAGGTGAAGTGTTCTAATTCTGAGCGAGGTGAAGTGTTCTAATTAAGAGCGAGGTGAAGTGTTCTAATTCTGAGCCAGGTGAAGTGTTATAATTCAGAGCGAGGTGAAGTATTCTAATTCTGAGCGAGGTGAAGTGTTCTAATTCTGAGCCAGGTGAAGTGTTATAATTCTGAGCGAGGTGAAGTGTTCTAATTCAGAGCGAGGTGAAGTGTTCTAATTCTGAGCGAGGTGAAGTGTTATAATTCAGAGCGAGGTGAAGTGTTCTAATTCTGAGCCAGGTGAAGTGTTCTAATTCTGAGCGAGGTGAAGTGTTCTAATTCTGAGCGAGGTGAAGTGTTGTAATTCAGAGCGAGGTGAAAAGTGTTATAATTCTGAGCGAGGTGAAGTGTTCTAATTCTGAGCGAGGTGAAGTGCTCTAATTCTGAGCGAGGTGAAGTGTTCTAATTCAGAGCGAGGTGAAGTGTTCTAATTCAGAGCGAGGTGAAGTGTTATAATTCAGAGCGAGGTGAAGTGTTATAATTCAGAGCGAGGTGAAGTGCTCTAATTCTGAGCGAGGTGAAGTGTTCTAATTCAGAGCGAGGTGAAGTGTTCTAATTCTGAGCGAGGTGAAGTGTTCTAATTCAGAGCGAGGTGAAGTGTTCTAATTCTGAGCGAGGTGAAGTGTTCTAATTCAGAGCGAGGTGAAGTGTTCTAATTCTGAGCGAGGTGAAGTGTTATAATTCAGAGGGAGGTGAAGTGTTCTAATTCTGAGCCAGGTGAAGTGTTTTAATTCTGAGCCAGGTGAAGTGTTCTAATTCTGAGCGAGGTGAAGTGTTGTAATTCAGAGCGAGGTGAAGTGTTATAATTCAGAGCGAGGTGAAGTGCTATAATTCAGAGCGAGGTGAAGTGTTATAATTCAGAGCGAGGTGAAGTGCTCTAATTCTGAGCGAGGTGAAGTGTTCTAATTCTGAGCGAGGTGAAGTGTTCTAATTCAGAGCGAGGTGAAGTGTTCTAATTCTGAGCCAGGTGAAGTGTTATAATTCAGAGCGAGGTGAAGTATTCTAATTCTGAGCGAGGTGAAGTGTTCTAATTCTGAGCCAGGTGAAGTGTTATAATTCTGAGCGAGGTGAAGTGTTCTAATTCTGAGCCAGGTGAAGTGTTATAATTCTGAGCGAGGTGAAGTGTTATAATTCAGAGCGAGGTGAAGTGTTCTAATTCTGAGCCAGGTGAAGTGTTCTAATTCTGAGCGAGGTGAAGTGTTCTAATTCTGAGCCAGGTGAAGTGTTCTAATTCTGAGCGAGGTGAAGTGTTCTAATTCTGAGCGAGGTCAAATGTTGTATTTCAGAGCGAGGTGAAAAGTGTTATAATTCTGAGCGAGGTGAAGTGTTCTAATTCTGAGCGAGGTGAAGTGCTCTAATTCTGAGCGAGGTGAAGTGTTATAATTCAGAGCGAGGTGAAGTGTTATAATTCAGAGCGAGGTGAAGTGCTCTAATTCAGAGCGAGGTGAAGTGTTATAATTCAGAGCGAGGTGAAGTGCTCTAATTCTGAGCGAGGTGAAGTGTTCTAATTCAGAGCGAGGTGAAGTGTTCTAATTCTGAGCGAGGTGAAGTGTTCTAATTCTGAGCGAGGTGAAGTGTTATAATTCAGAGCGAGGTGAAGTGTTATAATTCTGAGCGAGGTGAAGTGTTATAATTCAGAGCGAGGTGCAGTGTTCTAATTCTGAGCGAGGTGAAGTGTTCTAATTCTGAGCGAGGTGAAGTGTTCTAATTCAGAGCGAGGTGAAGTGTTCTAATTCTGAGCCAGGTGAAGTGTTACAATTCAGAGCGAGGTGAAGTGTTCTAATTCTGAGCGAGGTGAAGTGTTCTAATTCTGAGCCAGGTGAAGTGTTCTAATTCTGAGCGAGGTGAAGTGTTCTAATTCTGAGCGAGGTGAAGTGTTCTAATTCTGAGCGAGGTGAAGTGTTCTAATTCAGAGCGAGGTGAAGTGTTCTAATTCTGAGCGAGGTGAAGAGTTCTAATTCTGAGCGAGGTGAAGAGTTCTAATTCTGAGTGAGGTGAAGTGTTCTAATTCTGAGCGAGGTGAAGTGTTCTAATTCTGAGCGAGGTGAAGTGTTGTAATTCAGAGCGAGGTGTAGTGTTCTAATTCTGAGCGAGGTGAAGTGTTCTAATTCAGAGCGAGGTGAAGTGTTCTAATTCTGAGCCAGGTGAAGTGTTCTAATTCAGAGCGAGGTGAAGTGTTCTAATTCAGAGCGAGGTGAAGTGTTCTAATTCTGAGCCAGGTGAAGTGTTCTAATTCAGAGCGAGGTGAAGTGTTCTAATTCTGAGCGAGGTGAAGTCTTCTAATTCTGAGCGAGGTGAAGTCTTCTAATTCTGAGCGAGGTGAAGTGTTCTAATTCAGAGCGAGGTGAAGTGTTCTAATTCTGAGCGAGGTGAAGTGTTCTAATTCTGAGCGAGGTGAAGTGTTCTAATTCAGAGCGAGGTGAAGTGTTCTAATTCTGAGCGAGGTGAAGTGTTCTAATTCAGAGCGAGGTGAAGTGTTCTAATTCTGAGCGAGGTGAAGTGTTATAATTCAGAGGGAGGTGAAGTGTTCTAATTCTGAGCCAGGTGAAGTGTTTTAATTCTGAGCGAGGTGAAGTGTTCTAATTCTGAGCCAGGTGAAGTGTTTTAATTCTGAGCGAGGTGAAGTGTTCTAATTCTGAGCGAGGTGAAGTGCTATAATTCAGAGCGAGGTGAAGTGTTATAATTCAGAGCGAGGTGAAGTGCTCTAATTCTGAGCGAGGTGAAGTGTTCTAATTCTGAGCGAGGTGAAGTGTTCTAATTCAGAGCGAGGTGAAGTGTTCTAATTCAGAGCGAGGTGAAGTGTTCTAATTCTGAGCGAGGTGAGGTGTTCAAATTCTGAGCGAGGTGAAGTGTTCTAATTCTGAGCGAGGTGAAGTGTTCAAATTCTGAGCGAGGTGAAGTGTTCTAATTCTGAGCGAGGTGAAGTGTTCTAATTCTGAGCGAGGTGAAGTGTTCTAATTCTGAGCCAGGTGAAGTGTTCTAATTAAGAGCGAGGTGAAATGTTCTAATTCTGAGCGAGGTGAAGTGTTCTAATTCTGAGCGAGGTGAAGTGTTCTAATTAAGAGCGAGGTGAAGTGTTCTAATTCTGAGCCAGGTGAAGTGTTATAATTCAGAGCGAGGTGAAGTATTCTAATTCTGAGCGAGGTGAAGTGTTCTAATTCTGAGCCAGGTGAAGTGTTATAATTCTGAGCGAGGTGAAGTGTTCTAATTCAGAGCGAGGTGAAGTGTTCTAATTCTGAGCGAGGTGAAGTGTTATAATTCAGAGCGAGGTGAAGTGTTCTAATTCTGAGCCAGGTGAAGTGTTCTAATTCTGAGCGAGGTGAAGTGTTCTAATTCTGAGCGAGGTGAAGTGTTGTAATTCAGAGCGAGGTGAAAAGTGTTATAATTCTGAGCGAGGTGAAGTGTTCTAATTCTGAGCGAGGTGAAGTGCTCTAATTCTGAGCGAGGTGAAGTGTTCTAATTCAGAGCGAGGTGAAGTGTTCTAATTCAGAGCGAGGTGAAGTGTTATAATTCAGAGCGAGGTGAAGTGTTATAATTCAGAGCGAGGTGAAGTGCTCTAATTCTGAGCGAGGTGAAGTGTTCTAATTCTGAGCGAGGTGAAGTGTTCTAATTCTGAGCGAGGTGAAGTGTTATAATTCAGAGCGAGGTGAAGTGTTCTAATTCTGAGCGAGGTGAAGTGTTCTAATTCTGAGCGAGGTGAAGTGTTATAATTCAGAGCGAGGTGAAGTGTTATAATTCTGAGCGAGGTGAAGTGTTATAATTCAGAGCGAGGTGCAGTGTTCTAATTCTGAGCGAGGTGAAGTGTTCTAATTCTGAGCGAGGTGAAGTGTTCTAATTCAGAGCGAGGTGAAGTGTTCTAATTCTGAGCCAGGTGAAGTGTTACAATTCAGAGCGAGGTGAAGTGTTCTAATTCTGAGCGAGGTGAAGTGTTCTAATTCTGAGCCAGATGAAGTGTTATAATTCTGAGCGAGGTGAAGTGTTCTAATTCAGAGCGAGGTGAAGTGTTCTAATTCTGAGCGAGGTGAAGTGTTATAATTCAGAGCGAGGTGAAGTGTTCTAATTCTGAGCCAGGTGAAGTGTTCTAATTCTGAGCGAGGTGAAGTGTTCTAATTCTGAGCGAGGTGAAGTGTTCTAATTCTGAGCGAGGTGAAGTGTTCTAATTCTGAGCGAGGTGAAGTGTTCTAATTCAGAGCGAGGTGAAGTGTTCTAATTCTGAGCGAGGTGAAGAGTTCTAATTCTGAGCGAGGTGAAGTGTTCTAATTCAGAGCGAGGTGAAGTGTTCTAATTCTGAGCGAGGTGAAGTGTTATAATTCAGAGGGAGGTGAAGTGTTCTAATTCTGAGCCAGGTGAAGTGTTTTAATTCTGAGCCAGGTGAAGTGTTCTAATTCTGAGCGAGGTGAAGTGTTGTAATTCAGAGCGAGGTGAAGTGTTATAATTCAGAGCGAGGTGAAGTGCTATAATTCAGAGCGAGGTGAAGTGTTATAATTCAGAGCGAGGTGAAGTGCTCTAATTCTGAGCGAGGTGAAGTGTTCTAATTCTGAGCGAGGTGAAGTGTTCTAATTCAGAGCGAGGTGAAGTGTTCTAATTCTGAGCCAGGTGAAGTGTTATAATTCAGAGCGAGGTGAAGTATTCTAATTCTGAGCGAGGTGAAGTGTTCTAATTCTGAGCCAGGTGAAGTGTTATAATTCTGAGCGAGGTGAAGTGTTCTAATTCTGAGCCAGGTGAAGTGTTATAATTCTGAGCGAGGTGAAGTGTTATAATTCAGAGCGAGGTGAAGTGTTCTAATTCTGAGCCAGGTGAAGTGTTCTAATTCTGAGCGAGGTGAAGTGTTCTAATTCTGAGCCAGGTGAAGTGTTCTAATTCTGAGCGAGGTGAAGTGTTCTAATTCTGAGCGAGGTGAAATGTTGTATTTCAGAGCGAGGTGAAAAGTGTTATAATTCTGAGCGAGGTGAAGTGTTCTAATTCTGAGCGAGGTGAAGTGCTCTAATTCTGAGCGAGGTGAAGTGTTATAATTCAGAGCGAGGTGAAGTGTTATAATTCAGAGCGAGGTGAAGTGCTCTAATTCAGAGCGAGGTGAAGTGTTATAATTCAGAGCGAGGTGAAGTGCTCTAATTCTGAGCGAGGTGAAGTGTTCTAATTCAGAGCGAGGTGAAGTGTTCTAATTCTGAGCGAGGTGAAGTGTTCTAATTCTGAGCGAGGTGAAGTGTTATAATTCAGAGCGAGGTGAAGTGTTATAATTCTGAGCGAGGTGAAGTGTTATAATTCAGAGCGAGGTGCAGTGTTCTAATTCTGAGCGAGGTGAAGTGTTCTAATTCTGAGCGAGGTGAAGTGTTCTAATTCAGAGCGAGGTGAAGTGTTCTAATTCTGAGCCAGGTGAAGTGTTACAATTCAGAGCGAGGTGAAGTGTTCTAATTCTGAGCGAGGTGAAGTGTTCTAATTCTGAGCCAGGTGAAGTGTTCTAATTCTGAGCGAGGTGAAGTGTTCTAATTCTGAGCGAGGTGAAGTGTTCTAATTCTGAGCGAGGTGAAGTGTTCTAATTCAGAGCGAGGTGAAGTGTTCTAATTCTGAGCGAGGTGAAGAGTTCTAATTCTGAGCGAGGTGAAGAGTTCTAATTCTGAGTGAGGTGAAGTGTTCTAATTCTGAGCGAGGTGAAGTGTTCTAATTCTGAGCGAGGTGAAGTGTTGTAATTCAGAGCGAGGTGTAGTGTTCTAATTCTGAGCGAGGTGAAGTGTTCTAATTCAGAGCGAGGTGAAGTGTTCTAATTCTGAGCCAGGTGAAGTGTTCTAATTCAGAGCGAGGTGAAGTGTTCTAATTCAGAGCGAGGTGAAGTGTTCTAATTCTGAGCCAGGTGAAGTGTTCTAATTCAGAGCGAGGTGAAGTGTTCTAATTCTGAGCGAGGTGAAGTGTTCTAATTCTGAGCGAGGTGAAGTGTTCTAATTCTGAGCGAGGTGAAGTGTTCTAATTCAGAGCGAGGTGAAGTGTTCTAATTCTGAGCGAGGTGAAGTGTTCTAATTCAGAGCGAGGTGAAGTGTTCTAATTCTGAGCGAGGTGAAGTGTTCTAATTCTGAGCGAGGTGAAGTGTTCTAATTCAGAGCGAGGTGAAGTGTTCTAATTCTGAGCGAGGTGAAGTGTTCTAATTCAGAGCGAGGTGAAGTGTTCTAATTCTGAGCTAGGTGAAGTGTTATAATTCTGAGTGAGGTGAAGTGTTCTAATTCTGAGCGAGGTGAAGTGCTATAATTCAGAGCGAGGTGAAGTGTTATAATTCAGAGCGAGGTGAAGTGCTCTAATTCTGAGCGAGGTGAAGTGTTCTAATTCTGAGCGAGGTGAAGTGTTCTAATTCAGAGCGAGGTGAAGTGTTCTAATTCAGAGCGAGGTGAAGTGTTCTAATTCTGAGCGAGGTGAGGTGTTCAAATTCTGAGCGAGGTGAAGTGTTCTAATTCTGAGCGAGGTGAAGTGTTCAAATTCTGAGCGAGGTGAAGTGTTCTAATTCTGAGCGAGGTGAAGTGTTCTAATTCTGAGCGAGGTGAAGTGTTCTAATTCTGAGCGAGGTGAAGTGTTCTAATTCTGAGCCAGGTGAAGTGTTCTAATTAAGAGCGAGGTGAAATGTTCTAATTCTGAGCCAGGTGAAGTGTTCTAATTCTGAGCGAGGTGAAGTGTTCTAATTAAGAGCGAGGTGAAGTGTTCTAATTCTGAGCCAGGTGAAGTGTTATAATTCAGAGCGAGGTGAAGTATTCTAATTCTGAGCGAGGTGAAGTGTTCTAATTCTGAGCCAGGTGAAGTGTTATAATTCTGAGCGAGGTGAAGTGTTCTAATTCAGAGCGAGGTGAAGTGTTCTAATTCTGAGCGAGGTGAAGTGTTATAATTCAGAGCGAGGTGAAGTGTTCTAATTCTGAGCCAGGTGAAGTGTTCTAATTCTGAGCGAGGTGAAGTGTTCTAATTCTGAGCGAGGTGAAGTGTTGTAATTCAGAGCGAGGTGAAAAGTGTTATAATTCTGAGCGAGGTGAAGTGTTCTAATTCTGAGCGAGGTGAAGTGCTCTAATTCTGAGCGAGGTGAAGTGTTCTAATTCAGAGCGAGGTGAAGTGTTCTAATTCAGAGCGAGGTGAAGTGTTATAATTCAGAGCGAGGTGAAGTGTTATAATTCAGAGCGAGGTGAAGTGCTCTAATTCTGAGCGAGGTGAAGTGTTCTAATTCTGAGCGAGGTGAAGTGTTCTAATTCTGAGCGAGGTGAAGTGTTATAATTCAGAGCGAGGTGAAGTGTTCTAATTCTGAGCGAGGTGAAGTGTTCTAATTCTGAGCGAGGTGAAGTGTTATAATTCAGAGCGAGGTGAAGTGTTATAATTCTGAGCGAGGTGAAGTGTTATAATTCAGAGCGAGGTGCAGTGTTCTAATTCTGAGCGAGGTGAAGTGTTCTAATTCTGAGCGAGGTGAAGTGTTCTAATTCAGAGCGAGGTGAAGTGTTCTAATTCTGAGCCAGGTGAAGTGTTACAATTCAGAGCGAGGTGAAGTGTTCTAATTCTGAGCGAGGTGAAGTGTTCTAATTCTGAGCCAGATGAAGTGTTATAATTCTGAGCGAGGTGAAGTGTTCTAATTCAGAGCGAGGTGAAGTGTTCTAATTCTGAGCGAGGTGAAGTGTTATAATTCAGAGCGAGGTGAAGTGTTCTAATTCTGAGCCAGGTGAAGTGTTCTAATTCTGAGCGAGGTGAAGTGTTCTAATTCTGAGCGAGGTGAAGTGTTCTAATTCTGAGCGAGGTGAAGTGTTCTAATTCTGAGCGAGGTGAAGTGTTCTAATTCAGAGCGAGGTGAAGTGTTCTAATTCTGAGCGAGGTGAAGAGTTCTAATTCTGAGCGAGGTGAAGTGTTCTAATTCAGAGCGAGGTGAAGTGTTCTAATTCTGAGCGAGGTGAAGTGTTATAATTCAGAGGGAGGTGAAGTGTTCTAATTCTGAGCCAGGTGAAGTGTTTTAATTCTGAGCCAGGTGAAGTGTTCTAATTCTGAGCGAGGTGAAGTGTTGTAATTCAGAGCGAGGTGAAGTGTTATAATTCAGAGCGAGGTGAAGTGCTATAATTCAGAGCGAGGTGAAGTGTTATAATTCAGAGCGAGGTGAAGTGCTCTAATTCTGAGCGAGGTGAAGTGTTCTAATTCTGAGCGAGGTGAAGTGTTCTAATTCAGAGCGAGGTGAAGTGTTCTAATTCTGAGCCAGGTGAAGTGTTATAATTCAGAGCGAGGTGAAGTATTCTAATTCTGAGCGAGGTGAAGTGTTCTAATTCTGAGCCAGGTGAAGTGTTATAATTCTGAGCGAGGTGAAGTGTTCTAATTCTGAGCCAGGTGAAGTGTTATAATTCTGAGCGAGGTGAAGTGTTATAATTCAGAGCGAGGTGAAGTGTTCTAATTCTGAGCCAGGTGAAGTGTTCTAATTCTGAGCGAGGTGAAGTGTTCTAATTCTGAGCCAGGTGAAGTGTTCTAATTCTGAGCGAGGTGAAGTGTTCTAATTCTGAGCGAGGTGAAATGTTGTATTTCAGAGCGAGGTGAAAAGTGTTATAATTCTGAGCGAGGTGAAGTGTTCTAATTCTGAGCGAGGTGAAGTGCTCTAATTCTGAGCGAGGTGAAGTGTTATAATTCAGAGCGAGGTGAAGTGTTATAATTCAGAGCGAGGTGAAGTGCTCTAATTCAGAGCGAGGTGAAGTGTTATAATTCAGAGCGAGGTGAAGTGCTCTAATTCTGAGCGAGGTGAAGTGTTCTAATTCAGAGCGAGGTGAAGTGTTCTAATTCTGAGCGAGGTGAAGTGTTCTAATTCTGAGCGAGGTGAAGTGTTATAATTCAGAGCGAGGTGAAGTGTTATAATTCTGAGCGAGGTGAAGTGTTATAATTCAGAGCGAGGTGCAGTGTTCTAATTCTGAGCGAGGTGAAGTGTTCTAATTCTGAGCGAGGTGAAGTGTTCTAATTCAGAGCGAGGTGAAGTGTTCTAATTCTGAGCCAGGTGAAGTGTTACAATTCAGAGCGAGGTGAAGTGTTCTAATTCTGAGCGAGGTGAAGTGTTCTAATTCTGAGCCAGGTGAAGTGTTCTAATTCTGAGCGAGGTGAAGTGTTCTAATTCTGAGCGAGGTGAAGTGTTCTAATTCTGAGCGAGGTGAAGTGTTCTAATTCAGAGCGAGGTGAAGTGTTCTAATTCTGAGCGAGGTGAAGAGTTCTAATTCTGAGCGAGGTGAAGAGTTCTAATTCTGAGTGAGGTGAAGTGTTCTAATTCTGAGCGAGGTGAAGTGTTCTAATTCTGAGCGAGGTGAAGTGTTGTAATTCAGAGCGAGGTGTAGTGTTCTAATTCTGAGCGAGGTGAAGTGTTCTAATTCAGAGCGAGGTGAAGTGTTCTAATTCTGAGCCAGGTGAAGTGTTCTAATTCAGAGCGAGGTGAAGTGTTCTAATTCAGAGCGAGGTGAAGTGTTCTAATTCTGAGCCAGGTGAAGTGTTCTAATTCAGAGCGAGGTGAAGTGTTCTAATTCTGAGCGAGGTGAAGTGTTCTAATTCTGAGCGAGGTGAAGTGTTCTAATTCTGAGCGAGGTGAAGTGTTCTAATTCAGAGCGAGGTGAAGTGTTCTAATTCTGAGCGAGGTGAAGTGTTCTAATTCAGAGCGAGGTGAAGTGTTCTAATTCTGAGCGAGGTGAAGTGTTCTAATTCTGAGCGAGGTGAAGTGTTCTAATTCAGAGCGAGGTGAAGTGTTCTAATTCTGAGCGAGGTGAAGTGTTCTAATTCAGAGCGAGGTGAAGTGTTCTAATTCTGAGCTAGGTGAAGTGTTATAATTCTGAGTGAGGTGAAGTGTTCTAATTCAGAGCGAGGTGAAGTGTTCTAATTCTGAGCCAGGTGAAGTGTTACAATTCAGAGCGAGGTGAAGTGTTCTAATTCTGAGCGAGGTGAAGTGTTCTAATTCTGAGCCAGGTGAAGTGTTATAATTCTGAGCGAGGTGAAGTGTTCTAATTCAGAGCGAGGTGAAGTGTTCTAATTCTGAGCGAGGTGAAGTGTTATAATTCAGAGCGAGGTGAAGTGTTCTAATTCTGAGCCAGGTGAAGTGTTCTAATTCTGAGCGAGGTGAAGTGTTCTAATTCTGAGCGAGGTGAAGTGTTCTAATTCTGAGCGAGGTGAAGTGTTCTAATTCTGAGCGAGGTGAAGTGTTCTAATTCAGAGCGAGGTGAAGTGTTCTAATTCTGAGCGAGGTGAAGTGTTCTAATTCAGAGCGAGGTGAAGTGTTCTAATTCTGAGCCAGGTGAAGTGTTCTAATTCAGAGCGAGGTGAAGTGTTCTAATTCAGAGCGAGGTGAAGTCTTCTAATTCTGAGCGAGGTGAAGTCTTCTAATTCTGAGCGAGGTGAAGTCTTCTAATTCTGAGCGAGGTGAAGTGTTCTAATTCAGAGCGAGGTGAAGTGTTCTAATTCTGAGCGAGGTGAAGTGTTATAATTCAGAGGGAGGTGAAGTGTTCTAATTCTGAGCCAGGTGAAGTGTTCTAATTCTGAGCGAGGTGAAGTGTTCTAATTCTGAGCGAGGTGAAGTGTTGTAATTCAGAGCGAGGTGAAGTGTTATAATTCAGAGCGAGGTGAAGTGCTATAATTCAGAGCGAGGTGAAGTGTTATAATTCAGAGCGAGGTGAAGTGCTCTAATTCTGAGCGAGGTGAAGTGTTCTAATTCAGAGCGAGGTGAAGTGTTCTAATTCTGAGCGAGGTGAAGTCTTCTAATTCTGAGCGAGGTGAAGTGTTCTAATTCTGAGTGAGGTGAAGTGTTCTAATTCTGAGCGAGGTGAAGTGTTCTTATTCTGAGCGAGGTGAAGTGTTGTAATTCAGAGCGAGGTGAAAAGTGTTATAATTCTGAGCGAGGTGAAGTGTTCTAATTCTGAGCGAGGTGAAGTGTTCTAATTCAGAGCGAGGTGAAGTGTTCTAATTCTGAGCCAGGTGAAGTGTTCTAATTCAGAGCGAGGTGAAGTGTTCTAATTCTGAGCGAGGTGAAGTGTTCTAATTCTGAGCGAGGTGAAGTGTTCTAATTCTGAGCGAGGTGAAGTGTTCAAATTCTGAGCGAGGTGAAGTGTTCTAATTCTGAGCGAGGTGAAGTGTTCTAATTCTGAGCGAGGTGAAGTGTTCTAATTCTGAGCGAGGTGAAGTGTTCTAATTCTGAGCGAGGTGAAGTGTTCTAATTCTGAGCGAGGTGAAGTGTTATAATTCAGAGCGAGGTGAAGTGTTATAATTCAGAGCGAGGTGAAGTGTTCTAATTCAGAGCGAGGTGAAGTGTTTTAATTCTGAGCGAGGTGAAGTGTTCTAATTCTGAGCGAGGTGAAGTGTTCTAATTCTGAGCGAGGTGAAGTGTTCTAATTCTGAGTGAGGTGAAGTGTTCTAATTCTGAGCGAGGTGAAGTGTTGTAATTCAGAGCGAGGTGAAAAGTGTTATAATTCTGAGCGAGGTGAAGTGTTCTAATTCTGAGCGAGGTGAAGTGTTGTAATTCAGAGCGAGGTGAAGTGTTATAATTCAGAGCGAGGTGAAGTGCTATAATTCTGAGCGAGGTGAAGTGTTCTAATTCAGAGCGAGGTGAAGTGTTCTAATTCTGAGCGAGGTGAAGTCTTCTAATTCTGAGCGAGGTGAAGTGTTCTAATTCTGAGTGAGGTGAAGTGTTCTAATTCTGAGCGAGGTGAAGTGTTCTAATTCTGAGCGAGGTGAAGTGTTGTAATTCAGAGCGAGGTGAAAAGTGTTATAATTCTGAGCGAGGTGAAGTGTTCTAATTCTGAGCGAGGTGAAGTGTTCTAATTCAGAGCGAGGTGAAGTGTTCTAATTCTGAGCCAGGTGAAGTGTTCTAATTCTGAGCCAGGTGAAGTGTTCTAATTCAGAGCGAGGTGAAGTGTTCTAATTCTGAGCGAGGTGAAGTGTTCTAATTCTGAGCGAGGTGAAGTGTTCTAATTCTGAGCGAGGTGAAGTGTTCTAATTCAGAGCGAGGTGAAGTGTTCTAATTCTGAGCGAGGTGAAGAGTTCTAATTCTGAGCGAGGTGAAGAGTTCTAATTCTGAGTGAGGTGAAGTGTTCTAATTCTGAGCGAGGTGAAGTGTTCTAATTCTGAGCGAGGTGAAGTGTTGTAATTCAGAGCGAGGTGTAGTGTTCTAATTCTGAGCGAGGTGAAGTGTTCTAATTCAGAGCGAGGTGAAGTGTTCTAATTCTGAGCCAGGTGAAGTGTTCTAATTCAGAGCGAGGTGAAGTGTTCTAATTCAGAGCGAGGTGAAGTGTTCTAATTCTGAGCGAGGTGAAGTGTTCTAATTCTGAGCGAGGTGAAGTGTTCTAATTCTGAGCGAGGTGAAGTGTTCTAATTCTGAGCGAGGTGAAGTGTTCTAATTCTGAGCGAGGTGAAGTGTTCTAATTCAGAGCGAGGTGAAGTGTTCTAATTCTGAGCGAGGTGAAGTGTTCTAATTCAGAGCGAGGTGAAGTGTTCTAATTCTGAGCGAGGTGAAGTGTTCTAATTCTGAGCGAGGTGAAGTGTTCTAATTCAGAGCGAGGTGAAGTGTTCTAATTCTGAGCGAGGTGAAGTGTTCTAATTCAGAGCGAGGTGAAGTGTTCTAATTCTGAGCTAGGTGAAGTGTTATAATTCTGAGTGAGGTGAAGTGTTCTAATTCAGAGCGAGGTGAAGTGTTCTAATTCTGAGCCAGGTGAAGTGTTACAATTCAGAGCGAGGTGAAGTGTTCTAATTCTGAGCGAGGTGAAGTGTTCTAATTCTGAGCCAGGTGAAGTGTTATAATTCTGAGCGAGGTGAAGTGTTCTAATTCAGAGCGAGGTGAAGTGTTCTAATTCTGAGCGAGGTGAAGTGTTATAATTCAGAGCGAGGTGAAGTGTTCTAATTCTGAGCCAGGTGAAGTGTTCTAATTCTGAGCGAGGTGAAGTGTTCTAATTCTGAGCGAGGTGAAGTGTTCTAATTCTGAGCGAGGTGAAGTGTTCTAATTCTGAGCGAGGTGAAGTGTTCTAATTCAGAGCGAGGTGAAGTGTTCTAATTCTGAGCGAGGTGAAGTGTTCTAATTCAGAGCGAGGTGAAGTGTTCTAATTCTGAGCCAGGTGAAGTGTTCTAATTCAGAGCGAGGTGAAGTGTTCTAATTCAGAGCGAGGTGAAGTCTTCTAATTCTGAGCGAGGTGAAGTCTTCTAATTCTGAGCGAGGTGAAGTCTTCTAATTCTGAGCGAGGTGAAGTGTTCTAATTCAGAGCGAGGTGAAGTGTTCTAATTCTGAGCGAGGTGAAGTGTTATAATTCAGAGGGAGGTGAAGTGTTCTAATTCTGAGCCAGGTGAAGTGTTCTAATTCTGAGCGAGGTGAAGTGTTCTAATTCTGAGCGAGGTGAAGTGTTGTAATTCAGAGCGAGGTGAAGTGTTATAATTCAGAGCGAGGTGAAGTGCTATAATTCAGAGCGAGGTGAAGTGTTATAATTCAGAGCGAGGTGAAGTGCTCTAATTCTGAGCGAGGTGAAGTGTTCTAATTCAGAGCGAGGTGAAGTGTTCTAATTCTGAGCGAGGTGAAGTCTTCTAATTCTGAGCGAGGTGAAGTGTTCTAATTCTGAGTGAGGTGAAGTGTTCTAATTCTGAGCGAGGTGAAGTGTTCTTATTCTGAGCGAGGTGAAGTGTTGTAATTCAGAGCGAGGTGAAAAGTGTTATAATTCTGAGCGAGGTGAAGTGTTCTAATTCTGAGCGAGGTGAAGTGTTCTAATTCAGAGCGAGGTGAAGTGTTCTAATTCTGAGCCAGGTGAAGTGTTCTAATTCAGAGCGAGGTGAAGTGTTCTAATTCTGAGCGAGGTGAAGTGTTCTAATTCTGAGCGAGGTGAAGTGTTCTAATTCTGAGCGAGGTGAAGTGTTCAAATTCTGAGCGAGGTGAAGTGTTCTAATTCTGAGCGAGGTGAAGTGTTCTAATTCTGAGCGAGGTGAAGTGTTCTAATTCTGAGCGAGGTGAAGTGTTCTAATTCTGAGCGAGGTGAAGTGTTCTAATTCTGAGCGAGGTGAAGTGTTATAATTCAGAGCGAGGTGAAGTGTTATAATTCAGAGCGAGGTGAAGTGTTCTAATTCAGAGCGAGGTGAAGTGTTTTAATTCTGAGCGAGGTGAAGTGTTCTAATTCTGAGCGAGGTGAAGTGTTCTAATTCTGAGCGAGGTGAAGTGTTCTAATTCTGAGTGAGGTGAAGTGTTCTAATTCTGAGCGAGGTGAAGTGTTGTAATTCAGAGCGAGGTGAAAAGTGTTATAATTCTGAGCGAGGTGAAGTGTTCTAATTCTGAGCGAGGTGAAGTGTTGTAATTCAGAGCGAGGTGAAGTGTTATAATTCAGAGCGAGGTGAAGTGCTATAATTCTGAGCGAGGTGAAGTGTTCTAATTCAGAGCGAGGTGAAGTGTTCTAATTCTGAGCGAGGTGAAGTCTTCTAATTCTGAGCGAGGTGAAGTGTTCTAATTCTGAGTGAGGTGAAGTGTTCTAATTCTGAGCGAGGTGAAGTGTTCTAATTCTGAGCGAGGTGAAGTGTTGTAATTCAGAGCGAGGTGAAAAGTGTTATAATTCTGAGCGAGGTGAAGTGTTCTAATTCTGAGCGAGGTGAAGTGTTCTAATTCAGAGCGAGGTGAAGTGTTCTAATTCTGAGCCAGGTGAAGTGTTCTAATTCTGAGCCAGGTGAAGTGTTCTAATTCAGAGCGAGGTGAAGTGTTCTAATTCTGAGCGAGGTGAAGTGTTCTAATTCTGAGCGAGCTGAAGTGTTCAAATTCTGAGCGAGGTGAAGTGTTATAATTCAGAGCGAGGTGAAGTGTTCTAATTCTGAGCGAGGTGAAGTGTTCTAATTCTGAGCGAGGTGAAGTGTTCTAATTCTGAGCGAGGTGAAGTGTTCTAATTCAAAGCGAGGTGAAGTGTTCTAATTCTGAGCGAGGTGAAGTGTTATAATTCAGAGCGAGGTGAAGTGTTCTAATTCAGAGCGAGGTGAAGTGTTTTAATTCTGAGCGAGGTGAAGTGTTCTAATTCTGAGCGAGGTGAAGTGTTCTAATTCTGAGCGAGGTGAAGTGTTCTAATTCAGAGCGAGGTGAAGTGTTCTAATTCTGAGCGAGGTGAAGTGTTCTAATTCTGAGCGAGGTGAAGTGTTGTAATTCAGAGCGAGGTGAAAAGTGTTATAATTCTGAGCGAGGTGAAGTGTTCTAATTCTGAGCGAGGTGAAGTGTTCTAATTCAGAGCGAGGTGAAGTGTTCTAATTCTGAGCGAGGTGAAGTGTTCAAATTCTGAGCGAGGTGAAGTGTTCTAATTCTGAGCGAGGTGAAGTGTTCAAATTCTGAGCGAGGTGAAGTGTTCTAATTCTGAGCGAGGTGAAGTGTTCTAATTCCGAGCGAGGTGAAGTGTTCTAATTCTGAGCGAGGTGAAGTGTTCTAATTCTGAGCCAGGTGAAGTGTTCTAATTAAGAGCGAGGTGAAATGTTCTAATTCTGAGCGAGGTGAAGTGTTCTAATTCTGAGCGAGGTGAAGTGTTCTAATTAAGAGCGAGGTGAAGTGTTCTAATTCTGAGCCAGGTGAAGTGTTATAATTCAGAGCGAGGTGAAGTATTCTAATTCTGAGCGAGGTGAAGTGTTCTAATTCTGAGCCAGGTGAAGTGTTATAATTCTGAGCGAGGTGAAGTGTTCTAATTCAGAGCGAGTTGAAGTGTTCTAATTCTGAGCGAGGTGAAGTGTTATAATTCAGAGCGAGGTGAAGTGTTCTAATTCTGAGCCAGGTGAAGTGTTCTAATTCTGAGCGAGGTGAAGTGTTCTAATTCTGAGCGAGGGGAAGTGTTGTAATTCAGAGCGAGGTGAAAAGTGTTATAATTCTGAGCGAGGTGAAGTGTTCTAATTCTGAGCGAGGTGAAGTGCTCTAATTCTGAGCGAGGTGAAGTGTTCTAATTCAGAGCGAGGTGAAGTGTTCTAATTCAGAGCGAGGTGAAGTGTTATAATTCAGAGCGAGGTGAAGTGTTATAATTCAGAGCGAGGTGAAGTGCTCTAATTCTGAGCGAGGTGAAGTGTTCTAATTCAGAGCGAGGTGAAGTGTTCTAATTCTGAGCGAGGTGAAGTGTTCTAATTCTGAGCGAGGTGAAGTGTTATAATTCAGAGCGAGGTGAAGTGTTATAATTCTGAGCGAGGTGAAGTGTTATAATTCAGAGCGAGGTGCAGTGTTCTAATTCTGAGCCAGGTGAAGTGTTCTAATTCTGAGCGAGGTGAAGTGTTCTAATTCAGAGCGAGGTGAAGTGTTCTAATTCTGAGCCAGGTGAAGTGTTACAATTCAGAGCGAGGTGAAGTGTTCTAATTCTGAGCGAGGTGAAGTGCTCTAATTCTGAGCCAGGTGAAGTGTTATAATTCTGAGCGAGGTGAAGTGTTCTAATTCAGAGCGAGGTGAAGTGTTCTAATTCTGAGCGAGGTGAAGTGTTATAATTCAGAGCGAGGTGAAGTGCTCTAATTCTGAGCGAGGTGAAGTGTTCTAATTCAGAGCGAGGTGAAGTGTTCTAATTCTGAGCGAGGTGAAGTGTTCTAATTCTGAGCGAGGTGAAGTGTTATAATTCAGAGCGAGGTGAAGTGTTATAATTCTGAGCGAGGTGAAGTGTTATAATTCAGAGCGAGGTGCAGTGTTCTAATTCTGAGCGAGGTGAAGTGTTCTAATTCTGAGTGAGGTGAAGTGTTCTAATTCAGAGCGAGGTGAAGTGTTCTAATTCTGAGCCAGGTGAAGTGTTACAATTCAGAGCGAGGTGAAGTGTTCTAATTCTGAGCGAGGTGAAGTGTTCTAATTCTGAGCCAGGTGAAGTGTTATAATTCTGAGCGAGGTGAAGTGTTCTAATTCAGAGCGAGGTGAAGTGTTCTAATTCTGAGCGAGGTGAAGTGTTATAATTCAGAGCGAGGTGAAGTGTTCTAATTCTGAGCCAGGTGAAGTGTTCTAATTCTGAGCGAGGTGAAGTGTTCTAATTCTGAGCGAGGTGAAGTGTTCTAATTCTGAGCGAGGTGAAGTGTTCTAATTCTGAGCGAGGTGAAGTGTTCTAATTCAGAGCGAGGTGAAGTGTTCTAATTCTGAGCGAGGTGAAGTGTTCTAATTCAGAGCGAGGTGAAGTGTTCTAATTCTGAGCCAGGTGAAGTGTTCTAATTCAGAGCGAGGTGAAGTGTTCTAATTCAGAGCGAGGTGAAGTCTTCTAATTCTGAGCGAGGTGAAGTCTTCTAATTCTGAGCGAGGTGAAGTCTTCTAATTCTGAGCGAGGTGAAGTGTTCTAATTCAGAGCGAGGTGAAGTGTTCTAATTCTGAGCGAGGTGAAGTGTTATAATTCAGAGGGAGGTGAAGTGTTCTAATTCTGAGCCAGGTGAAGTGTTCTAATTCTGAGCGAGGTGAAGTGTTCTAATTCTGAGCGAGGTGAAGTGTTGTAATTCAGAGCGAGGTGAAGTGTTATAATTCAGAGCGAGGTGAAGTGCTATAATTCAGAGCGAGGTGAAGTGTTATAATTCAGAGCGAGGTGAAGTGCTCTAATTCTGAGCGAGGTGAAGTGTTCTAATTCAGAGCGAGGTGAAGTGTTCTAATTCTGAGCGAGGTGAAGTCTTCTAATTCTGAGCGAGGTGAAGTGTTCTAATTCTGAGTGAGGTGAAGTGTTCTAATTCTGAGCGAGGTGAAGTGTTCTTATTCTGAGCGAGGTGAAGTGTTGTAATTCAGAGCGAGGTGAAAAGTGTTATAATTCTGAGCGAGGTGAAGTGTTCTAATTCTGAGCGAGGTGAAGTGTTCTAATTCAGAGCGAGGTGAAGTGTTCTAATTCTGAGCCAGGTGAAGTGTTCTAATTCAGAGCGAGGTGAAGTGTTCTAATTCTGAGCGAGGTGAAGTGTTCTAATTCTGAGCGAGGTGAAGTGTTCTAATTCTGAGCGAGGTGAAGTGTTCAAATTCTGAGCGAGGTGAAGTGTTCTAATTCTGAGCGAGGTGAAGTGTTCTAATTCTGAGCGAGGTGAAGTGTTCTAATTCTGAGCGAGGTGAAGTGTTCTAATTCTGAGCGAGGTGAAGTGTTCTAATTCTGAGCGAGGTGAAGTGTTCTAATTCAGAGCGAGGTGAAGTGTTTTAATTCTGAGCGAGGTGAAGTGTTCTAATTCTGAGCGAGGTGAAGTGTTCTAATTCTGAGCGAGGTGAAGTGTTCTAATTCAGAGCGAGGTGAAGTGTTCTAATTCAGAGCGAGGTGAAGTGTTCTAATTCAGAGCGAGGTGAAGTGTTCTAATTCAGAGCGAGGTGAAGTGTTCTAATTCTGAGCGAGGTGAAGTGTTCTAATTCAGAGCGAGGTGAAGTGTTCTAATTCAGCGCGAGGTGAAGTGTTCTAATTCACAGCGAGGTGAAGTGTTCTAATTCTGAGCGAGGTGAAGTGTTCTAATTCTGAGCGAGGTGAAGTGTTCTAATTCAGAGCGAGGTGAAGTGTTCTAATTCTGAGCGAGGTGAAGTGTTATAATTCAGAGCGAGGTGAAGTGTTCTAATTCTGAGCGAGGTGAAGTGTTCTAATTCTGAGCGAGGTGAAGTGTTCTAATTCTGAGCGAGGTGAAATGTTCTAATTCTGAGCCAGGTGAAGTGTTATAATTCAGAGCGAGGTGAAGTGTTCTAATTCCGAGCGAGGTGAAGTGTTCTAATTCAGAGCGAGGTGAAGTGTTCTAATTCTGAGCGAGGTGAAGTGTTCTAATTCTGAGCGAGGTGAAGAGTTCTAATTCTGAGCGAGGTGAAGTGTTCTAATTCTGAGCGAGGTGAAGTGTTCTAATTCAGAGCGAGGTGAAGTGTTCTAATTCTGAGCGAGGTGAAGTGTTCTAATTCTGAGCGAGGTGAAGTGTTCTAATTCTGAGCGAGGTGAAATGTTCTAATTCTGAGCCAGGTGAAGTGTTATAATTCAGAGCGAGGTGAAGTGTTCTAATTCCGAGCGAGGTGAAGTGTTCTAATTCAGAGCGAGGTGAAGTGTTCTAATTCAGAGCGAGGTGAAGTGTTCTAATTCTGAGCGAGGTGAAGTGTTCTAATTCTGAGCGAGGTGAAGAGTTCTAATTCTGAGCGAGGTGAAGTGTTCTAATTCTGAGCGAGGTGAAGTGTTCTAATTCAGAGCGAGGTGAAGTGTTCTAATTCTGAGCGAGGTGAAGTGTTGTAATTCAGAGCGAGGTGAAAAGTGTTATAATTCTGAGCGAGGTGAAGTGTTCTAATTCTGAGCGAGGTGAAGTGCTCTAATTCTGAGCGAGGTGAAGTGTTCTAATTCAGAGCGAGGTGAAGTGTTCTAATTCTGAGCGAGGTGAAGTGTTCTAATTCTGAGCGAGGTGAAGTGTTATAATTCAGAGCGAGGTGAAGTGTTATAATTCTGAGCGAGGTGAAGTGTTATAATTCAGAGCGAGGTGCAGTGTTCTAATTCTGAGCGAGGTGAAGTGTTCTAATTCTGAGCGAGGTGAAGTGTTCTAATTCAGAGCGAGGTGAAGTGTTCTAATTCTGAGCGAGGTGAAGTGTTCTAATTCTGAGCGAGGTGAAGTGTTCTAATTCTGAGCGAGGTGAAGTGTTCAAATTCTGAGCGAGGTGAAGTGTTCTAATTCTGAGCGAGGTGAAGTGTTCTAATTCTGAGCGAGGTGAAGTGTTCTAATTCTGAGCGAGGTGAAGTGTTCTAATTCTGAGCGAGGTGAAGTGTTCTAATTCTGAGCGAGGTGAAGTGTTCTAATTCAGAGCGAGGTGAAGTGTTTTAATTCTGAGCGAGGTGAAGTGTTCTAATTCTGAGCGAGGTGAAGTGTTCTAATTCTGAGCGAGGTGAAGTGTTCTAATTCAGAGCGAGGTGAAGTGTTCTAATTCAGAGCGAGGTGAAGTGTTCTAATTCAGAGCGAGGTGAAGTGTTCTAATTCAGAGCGAGGTGAAGTGTTCTAATTCTGAGCGAGGTGAAGTGTTCTAATTCAGAGCGAGGTGAAGTGTTCTAATTCAGCGCGAGGTGAAGTGTTCTAATTCACAGCGAGGTGAAGTGTTCTAATTCTGAGCGAGGTGAAGTGTTCTAATTCTGAGCGAGGTGAAGTGTTCTAATTCAGAGCGAGGTGAAGTGTTCTAATTCTGAGCGAGGTGAAGTGTTATAATTCAGAGCCAGGTGAAGTGTTATAATTCAGAGCGAGGTGAAGTGTTCTAATTCCGAGCGAGGTGAAGTGTTCTAATTCAGAGCGAGGTGAAGTGTTCTAATTCTGAGCGAGGTGAAGTGTTCTAATTCTGAGCGAGGTGAAGAGTTCTAATTCTGAGCGAGGTGAAGTGTTCTAATTCTGAGCGAGGTGAAGTGTTCTAATTCAGAGCGAGGTGAAGTGTTCTAATTCTGAGCGAGGTGAAGTGTTCTAATTCTGAGCGAGGTGAAGTGTTCTAATTCTGAGCGAGGTGAAATGTTCTAATTCTGAGCCAGGTGAAGTGTTATAATTCAGAGCGAGGTGAAGTGTTCTAATTCCGAGCGAGGTGAAGTGTTCTAATTCAGAGCGAGGTGAAGTGTTCTAATTCAGAGCGAGGTGAAGTGTTCTAATTCTGAGCGAGGTGAAGTGTTCTAATTCTGAGCGAGGTGAAGAGTTCTAATTCTGAGCGAGGTGAAGTGTTCTAATTCTGAGCGAGGTGAAGTGTTCTAATTCAGAGCGAGGTGAAGTGTTCTAATTCTGAGCGAGGTGAAGTGTTGTAATTCAGAGCGAGGTGAAAAGTGTTATAATTCTGAGCGAGGTGAAGTGTTCTAATTCTGAGCGAGGTGAAGTGCTCTAATTCTGAGCGAGGTGAAGTGTTCTAATTCAGAGCGAGGTGAAGTGTTCTAATTCTGAGCGAGGTGAAGTGTTCTAATTCTGAGCGAGGTGAAGTGTTATAATTCAGAGCGAGGTGAAGTGTTATAATTCTGAGCGAGGTGAAGTGTTATAATTCAGAGCGAGGTGCAGTGTTCTAATTCTGAGCGAGGTGAAGTGTTCTAATTCTGAGCGAGGTGAAGTGTTCTAATTCAGAGCGAGGTGAAGTGTTCTAATTCAGAGCGAGGTGAAGTGTTCTAATTCTGAGCCAGGTGAAGTGTTCTAATTCAGAGCGAGGTGAAGTGTTCTAATTCTGAGCGAGGTGAAGTGTTCTAATTCTGAGCGAGGTGAAGTGTTCTAATTCTGAGCGAGGTGAAGTGTTCAAATTCTGAGCGAGGTGAAGTGTTCTAATTCTGAGCGAGGTGAAGTGTTCTAATTCTGAGCGAGGTGAAGTGTTCTAATTCTGAGCGAGGTGAAGTGTTCTAATTCTGAGCGAGGTGAAGTGTTCTAATTCTGAGCGAGGTGAAGTGTTATAATTCAGAGCGAGGTGAAGTGTTATAATTCAGAGCGAGGTGAAGTGTTCTAATTCAGAGCGAGGTGAAGTGTTTTAATTCTGAGCGAGGTGAAGTGTTCTAATTCTGAGCGAGGTGAAGTGTTCTAATTCTGAGCGAGGTGAAGTGTTCTAATTCAGAGCGAGGTGAAGTGTTCTAATTCAGAGCGAGGTGAAGTGTTCTAATTCAGAGCGAGGTGAAGTGTTCTAATTCAGAGCGAGGTGAAGTGTTCTAATTCTGAGCGAGGTGAAGTGTTCTAATTCAGAGCGAGGTGAAGTGTTCTAATTCAGAGCGAGGTGAAGTGTTCTAATTCACAGCGAGGTGAAGTGTTCTAATTCTGAGCGAGGTGAAGTGTTCTAATACTGAGCGAGGTGAAGTGTTCTAATTCTGAGCGAGGTGAAGTGTTCTAATTCTGAGCGAGGTGAAGTGTTCTAATTCTGAGCGAGGTGAAGTGTTCTAATTCTGAGCGAGGTGAAGTGTTCTAATTCAGAGCGAGGTGAAGTGTTCTAATTCTGAGCGAGGTGAAGTGTTATAATTCAGAGCGAGGTGAAGTGTTCTAATTCAGAGCGAGGTGAAGTGTTCTAATTCAGAGCGAGGTGAAGTGTTCTAATTCTGAGCGAGGTGAAGTGTTCTAATTCTGAGCGAGGTGAAGTGTTCTAATTCTGAGCGAGGTGAAGAGTTCTAATTCTGAGCGAGGTGAAGTGTTCTAATTCTGAGCGAGGTGAAGTGTTATAATTCAGAGCGAGGTGAAGTGTTATAATTCTGAGCGAGGTGAAGTGTTATAATTCAGAGCGAGGTGCAGTGTTCTAATTCTGAGCGAGGTGAAGTGTTCTAATTCTGAGCGAGGTGAAGTGTTCTAATTCAGAGCGAGGTGAAGTGTTCTAATTCTGAGCCAGGTGAAGTGTTACAATTCAGAGCGAGGTGAAGTGTTCTAATTCTGAGCGAGGTGAAGTGTTCTAATTCTGAGCCAGGTGAAGTGTTATAATTCTGAGCGAGGTGAAGTGTTCTAATTCAGAGCGAGGTGAAGTGTTCTAATTCTGAGCGAGGTGAAGTGTTATAATTCAGAGCGAGGTGAAGTGTTCTAATTCTGAGCCAGGTGAAGTGTTCTAATTCTGAGCGAGGTGAAGTGTTCTAATTCTGAGCGAGGTGAAGTGTTCTAATTCTGAGCGAGGTGAAGTGTTCTAATTCTGAGCGAGGTGAAGTGTTCTAATTCTGAGCGAGGTGAAGTGTTCTAATTCTGAGCGAGGTGAAGTGTTATAATTCAGAGCGAGGTGAAGTGTTATAATTCAGAGCGAGGTGAAGTGTTCTAATTCAGAGCGAGGTGAAGTGTTTTAATTCTGAGCGAGGTGAAGTGTTCTAATTCTGAGCGAGGTGAAGTGTTCTAATTCTGAGCGAGGTGAAGTGTTCTAATTCAGAGCGAGGTGAAGTGTTCTAATTCAGAGCGAGGTGAAGTGTTCTAATTCAGAGCGAGGTGAAGTGTTCTAATTCAGAGCGAGGTGAAGTGTTCTAATTCTGAGCGAGGTGAAGTGTTCTAATTCAGAGCGAGGTGAAGTGTTCTAATTCAGCGCGAGGTGAAGTGTTCTAATTCACAGCGAGGTGAAGTGTTCTAATTCTGAGCGAGGTGAAGTGTTCTAATACTGAGCGAGGTGAAGTGTTCTAATTCTGAGCGAGGTGAAGTGTTCTAATTCTGAGCGAGGTGAAGTGTTCTAATTCTGAGCGAGGTGAAGAGTTCTAATTCTGAGCGAGGTGAAGTGTTCTAATTCTGAGCGAGGTGAAGTGTTATAATTCAGAGCGAGGTGAAGTGTTATAATTCTGAGCGAGGTGAAGTGTTATAATTCAGAGCGAGGTGCAGTGTTCTAATTCTGAGCGAGGTGAAGTGTTCTAATTCTGAGCGAGGTGAAGTGTTCTAATTCAGAGCGAGGTGAAGTGTTCTAATTCTGAGCCAGGTGAAGTGTTACAATTCAGAGCGAGGTGAAGTGTTCTAATTCTGAGCGAGGTGAAGTGTTCTAATTCTGAGCCAGGTGAAGTGTTATAATTCTGAGCGAGGTGAAGTGTTCTAATTCAGAGCGAGGTGAAGTGTTCTAATTCTGAGCGAGGTGAAGTGTTATAATTCAGAGCGAGGTGAAGTGTTCTAATTCTGAGCCAGGTGAAGTGTTCTAATTCTGAGCGAGGTGAAGTGTT
Source organism: Salvelinus alpinus (assembly GCF_045679555.1). Classification (NCBI taxonomy): domain Eukaryota; kingdom Metazoa; phylum Chordata; class Actinopteri; order Salmoniformes; family Salmonidae; genus Salvelinus; species Salvelinus alpinus. Next base: position 9,072,297 of record NC_092087.1, read on the forward strand.
CTAATTCTGAGCGAGGTGAAGTGTTCTAATTCTGAGCGAGGTGAAGTGTTCTAATTCTGAGCGAGGTGAAGTGTTCTAATTCTGAGCGAGGTGAAGTGTTCTAATTCTGAGCGAGGTGAAGTGTTATAATTCAGAGCGAGGTGAAGTGTTATAATTCAGAGCGAGGTGAAGTGTTCTAATTCAGAGCGAGGTGAAGTGTTTTAATTCTGAGCGAGGTGAAGTGTTCTAATTCTGAGCGAGGTGAAGTGTTCTAATTCTGAGCGAGGTGAAGTGTTCTAATTCAGAGCGAGGTGAAGTGTTCTAATTCAGAGCGAGGTGAAGTGTTCTAATTCAGAGCGAGGTGAAGTGTTCTAATTCAGAGCGAGGTGAAGTGTTCTAATTCTGAGCGAGGTGAAGTGTTCTAATTCAGAGCGAGGTGAAGTGTTCTAATTCAGCGCGAGGTGAAGTGTTCTAATTCACAGCGAGGTGAAGTGTTCTAATTCTGAGCGAGGTGAAGTGTTCTAATACTGAGCGAGGTGAAGTGTTCTAATTCTGAGCGAGGTGAAGTGTTCTAATTCTGAGCGAGGTGAAGTGTTCTAATTCTGAGCGAGGTGAAGTGTTCTAATTCTGAGCGAGGTGAAGTGTTCTAATTCTGAGCGAGGTGAAGTGTTCTAATTCAGAGCGAGGTGAAGTGTTCTAATTCTGAGCGAGGTGAAGTGTTATAATTCAGAGCGAGGTGAAGTGTTCTAATTCTGAGCGAGGTGAAGTGTTCTAATTCTGAGCGAGGTGAAGTGTTCTAATTCTGAGCGAGGTGAAATGTTCTAATTCTGAGCCAGGTGAAGTGTTATAATTCAGAGCGAGGTGAAGTGTTCTAATTCCGAGCGAGGTGAAGTGTTCTAATTCAGAGCGAGGTGAAGTGTTCTAATTCTGAGCGAGGTGAAGTGTTCTAATTCTGAGCGAGGTGAAGAGTTCTAATTCTGAGCGAGGTGAAGTGTTCTAATTCTGAGCGAGGTGAAGTGTTCTAATTCAGAGCGAGGTGAAGTGTTCTAATTCTGAGCGAGGTGAAGTGTTCTAATTCTGAGCGAGGTGAAGTGTTCTAATTCTGAGCGAGGTGAAATGTTCTAATTCTGAGCCAGGTGAAGTGTTATAATTCAGAGCGAGGTGAAGTGTTCTAATTCCGAGCGAGGTGAAGTGTTCTAATTCAGAGCGAGGTGAAGTGTTCTAATTCAGAGCGAGGTGAAGTGTTCTAATTCTGAGCGAGGTGAAGTGTTCTAATTCTGAGCGAGGTGAAGAGTTCTAATTCTGAGCGAGGTGAAGTGTTCTAATTCTGAGCGAGGTGAAGTGTTCTAACTCTGAGCCAGGTGAAGTGTTATAATTCAGAGCGAGGTGAAGTGTTCTAATTCCGAGCGAGGTGAAGTGTTCTAATTCAGAGCGAGGTGAAGTGTTCTAATTCTGAGCGAGGTGAAGTGTTCTAATTCTGAGCGAGGTGAAGAGTTCTAATTCTGAGCGAGGTGAAGTGTTCTAATTCTGAGCGAGGTGAAGTGTTCTAATTCAGAGCGAGGTGAAGTGTTCTAATTCTGAGCGAGGTGAAGTGTTCTAATTCTGAGCGAGGTGAAGTGTTCTAATTCTGAGGGAGGTGAAATGTTCTAATTCTGAGCCAGGTGAAGTGTTATAATTCAGAGCGAGGTGAAGTGTTCTAATTCCGAGCGAGGTGAAGTGTTCTAATTCAGAGCGAGGTGAAGTGTTCTAATTCAGAGCGAGGTGAAGTGTTCTAATTCTGAGCGAGGTGAAGTGTTCTAATTCTGAGCGAGGTGAAGAGTTCTAATTCTGAGCGAGGTGAAGTGTTCTAATTCTGAGCGAGGTGAAGTGTTCTAATTCAGAGCGAGGTGAAGTGTTCTAATTCTGAGCGAGGTGAAGTGTTGTAATTCAGAGCGAGGTGAAAAGTGTTATAATTCTGAGCGAGGTGAAGTGTTCTAATTCTGAGCGAGGTGAAGTGCTCTAATTCTGAGCGAGGTGAAGTGTTCTAATTCAGAGCGAGGTGAAGTGTTCTAATTCTGAGCGAGGTGAAGTGTTCTAATTCTGAGCGAGGTGAAGTGTTATAATTCAGAGCGAGGTGAAGTGTTATAATTCTGAGCGAGGTGAAGTGTTATAATTCAGAGCGAGGTGCAGTGTTCTAATTCTGAGCGAGGTGAAGTGTTCTAATTCTGAGCGAGGTGAAGTGTTCTAATTCAGAGCGAGGTGAAGTGTTCTAATTCAGAGCGAGGTGAAGTGTTCTAATTCTGAGCCAGGTGAAGTGTTCTAATTCAGAGCGAGGTGAAGTGTTCTAATTCTGAGCGAGGTGAAGTGTTCTAATTCTGAGCGAGGTGAAGTGTTCTAATTCTGAGCGAGGTGAAGTGTTCAAATTCTGAGCGAGGTGAAGTGTTCTAATTCTGAGCGAGGTGAAGTGTTCTAATTCTGAGCGAGGTGAAGTGTTCTAATTCTGAGCGAGGTGAAGTGTTCTAATTCTGAGCGAGGTGAAGTGTTCTAATTCTGAGCGAGGTGAAGTGTTATAATTCAGAGCGAGGTGAAGTGTTATAATTCAGAGCGAGGTGAAGTGTTCTAATTCAGAGCGAGGTGAAGTGTTTTAATTCTGAGCGAGGTGAAGTGTTCTAATTCTGAGCGAGGTGAAGTGTTCTAATTCTGAGCGAGGTGAAGTGTTCTAATTCAGAGCGAGGTGAAGTGTTCTAATTCAGAGCGAGGTGAAGTGTTCTAATTCAGAGCGAGGTGAAGTGTTCTAATTCAGAGCGAGGTGAAGTGTTCTAATTCTGAGCGAGGTGAAGTGTTCTAATTCAGAGCGAGGTGAAGTGTTCTAATTCAGAGCGAGGTGAAGTGTTCTAATTCACAGCGAGGTGAAGTGTTCTAATTCTGAGCGAAGTGAAGTGTTCTAATACTGAGCGAGGTGAAGTGTTCTAATTCTGAGCGAGGTGAAGTGTTCTAATTCTGAGCGAGGTGAAGTGTTATAATTCAGAGCGAGGTGAAGTGTTATAATTCTGAGCGAGGTGAAGTGTTATAATTCAGAGCGAGGTGCAGTGTTCTAATTCTGAGCGAGGTGAAGTGTTCTAATTCTGAGCGAGGTGAAGTGTTCTAATTCAGAGCGAGGTGAAGTGTTCTAATTCAGAGCGAGGTGAAGTGTTCTAATTCTGAGCCAGGTGAAGTGTTCTAATTCAGAGCGAGGTGAAGTGTTCTAATTCTGAGCGAGGTGAAGTGTTCTAATTCTGAGCGAGGTGAAGTGTTCTAATTCTGAGCGAGGTGAAGTGTTCAAATTCTGAGCGAGGTGAAGTGTTCTAATTCTGAGCGAGGTGAAGTGTTCTAATTCTGAGCGAGGTTAAGTGTTCTAATTCTGAGCGAGGTGAAGTGTTCTAATTCTGAGCGAGGTGAAGTGTTCTAATTCTGAGCGAGGTGAAGTGTTATAATTCAGAGCGAGGTGAAGTGTTATAATTCAGAGCGAGGTGAAGTGTTCTAATTCAGAGCGAGGTGAAGTGTTTTAATTCTGAGCGAGGTGAAGTGTTCTAATTCTGAGCGAGGTGAAGTGTTCTAATTCTGAGCGAGGTGAAGTGTTCTAATTCAGAGCGAGGTGAAGTGTTCTAATTCAGAGCGAGGTGAAGTGTTCTAATTCAGAGCGAGGTGAAGTGTTCTAATTCAGAGCGAGGTGAAGTGTTCTAATTCTGAGCGAGGTGAAGTGTTCTAATTCAGAGCGAGGTGAAGTGTTCTAATTCAGAGCGAGGTGAAGTGTTCTAATTCACAGCGAGGTGAAGTGTTCTAATTCTGAGCGAAGTGAAGTGTTCTAATACTGAGCGAGGTGAAGTGTTCTAATTCTGAGCGAGGTGAAGTGTTCTAATTCTGAGCGAGGTGAAGTGTTCTAATTCTGAGCGAGGTGAAGTGTTCTAATTCTGAGCGAGGTGAAGTGTTCTAATTCAGAGCGAGGTGAAGTGTTCTAATTCTGAGCGAGGTGAAGTGTTATAATTCAGAGCGAGGTGAAGTGTTCTAATTCTGAGCGAGGTGAAGTGTTCTAATTCTGAGCGAGGTGAAGTGTTCTAATTCTGAGCGAGGTGAAATGTTCTAATTCTGAGCCAGGTGAAGTGTTATAATTCAGAGCGAGGTGAAGTGTTCTAATTCCGAGCGAGGTGAAGTGTTCTAATTCAGAGCGAGGTGAAGTGTTCTAATTCTGAGCGAGGTGAAGTGTTCTAATTCTGAGCGAGGTGAAGAGTTCTAATTCTGAGCGAGGTGAAGTGTTCTAATTCTGAGCGAGGTGAAGTGTTCTAATTCAGAGCGAGGTGAAGTGTTCTAATTCTGAGCGAGGTGAAGTGTTCTAATTCTGAGCGAGGTGAAGTGTTCTAATTCTGAGCGAGGTGAAATGTTCTAATTCTGAGCCAGGTGAAGTGTTATAATTCAGAGCGAGGTGAAGTGTTCTAATTCCGAGCGAGGTGAAGTGTTCTAATTCAGAGCGAGGTGAAGTGTTCTAATTCAGAGCGAGGTGAAGTGTTCTAATTCTGAGCGAGGTGAAGTGTTCTAATTCTGAGCGAGGTGAAGAGTTCTAATTCTGAGCGAGGTGAAGTGTTCTAATTCTGAGCGAGGTGAAGTGTTCTAATTCAGAGCGAGGTGAAGTGTTCTAATTCTGAGCGAGGTGAAGTGTTGTAATTCAGAGCGAGGTGAAAAGTGTTATAATTCTGAGCGAGGTGAAGTGTTCTAATTCTGAGCGAGGTGAAGTGCTCTAATTCTGAGCGAGGTGAAGTGTTCTAATTCAGAGCGAGGTGAAGTGTTCTAATTCTGAGCGAGGTGAAGTGTTCTAATTCTGAGCGAGGTGAAGTGTTATAATTCAGAGCGAGGTGAAGTGTTATAATTCTGAGCGAGGTGAAGTGTTATAATTCAGAGCGAGGTGCAGTGTTCTAATTCTGAGCGAGGTGAAGTGTTCTAATTCTGAGCGAGGTGAAGTGTTCTAATTCAGAGCGAGGTGAAGTGTTCTAATTCTGAGCCAGGTGAAGTGTTACAATTCAGAGCGAGGTGAAGTGTTCTAATTCTGAGCGAGGTGAAGTGTTCTAATTCTGAGCCAGGTGAAGTGTTATAATTCTGAGCGAGGTGAAGTGTTCTAATTCAGAGCGAGGTGAAGTGTTCTAATTCTGAGCGAGGTGAAGTGTTATAATTCAGAGCGAGGTGAAGTGTTCTAATTCTGAGCCAGGTGAAGTGTTCTAATTCTGAGCGAGGTGAAGTGTTCTAATTCTGAGCGAGGTGAAGTGTTCTAATTCTGAGCGAGGTGAAGTGTTCTAATTCTGAGCGAGGTGAAGTGTTCTAATTCAGAGCGAGGTGAAGTGTTCTAATTCTGAGCGAGGTGAAGAGTTCTAATTCTGAGCGAGGTGAAGAGTTCTAATTCTGAGCGAGGTGAAGTGTTCTAATTCTGAGCGAGGTGAAGTGTTCTAATTCTGAGCGAGGTGAAGTGTTCTAATTCTGAGCCAGGTGAAGTGTTCTAATTCAGAGCGAGGTGAAGTGTTCTAATTCAGAGCGAGGTGAAGTCTTCTAATTCTGAGCGAGGTGAAGTCTTCTAATTCTGAGCGAGGTGAAGTCTTCTAATTCTGAGCGAGGTGAAGTGTTCTAATTCAGAGCGAGGTGAAGTGTTCTAATTCTGAGCGAGGTGAAGTGTTATAATTCAGAGGGAGGTGAAGTGTTCTAATTCTGAGCCAGGTGAAGTGTTCTAATTCTGAGCGAGGTGAAGTGTTCTAATTCTGAGCGAGGTGAAGTGTTGTAATTCAGAGCGAGGTGAAGTGTTATAATTCAGAGCGAGGTGAAGTGCTATAATTCAGAGCGAGGTGAAGTGTTATAATTCAGAGCGAGGTGAAGTGCTCTAATTCTGAGCGAGGTGAAGTGTTCTAATTCAGAGCGAGGTGAAGTGTTCTAATTCTGAGCGAGGTGAAGTCTTCTAATTCTGAGCGAGGTGAAGTGTTCTAATTCTGAGTGAGGTGAAGTGTTCTAATTCTGAGCGAGGTGAAGTGTTGTAATTCAGAGCGAGGTGAAAAGTGTTATAATTCTGAGCGAGGTGAAGTGTTCTAATTCTGAGCGAGGTGAAGTGTTCTAATTCAGAGCGAGGTGAAGTGTTCTAATTCTGAGCCAGGTGAAGTGTTCTAATTCAGAGCGAGGTGAAGTGTTCTAATTCTGAGCGAGGTGAAGTGTTCTAATTCTGAGCGAGGTGAAGTGTTCTAATTCTGAGCGAGGTGAAGTGTTCAAATTCTGAGCGAGGTGAAGTGTTCTAATTCTGAGCGAGGTGAAGTGTTCTAATTCTGAGCGAGGTGAAGTGTTCTAATTCTGAGCGAGGTGAAGTGTTATAATTCAGAGCGAGGTGAAGTGTTATAATTCAGAGCGAGGTGAAGTGTTCTAATTCAGAGCGAGGTGAAGTGTTTTAATTCTGAGCGAGGTGAAGTGTTCTAATTCTGAGCGAGGTGAAGTGTTCTAATTCTGAGCGAGGTGAAGTGTTCTAATTCTGAGCGAGGTGAAGTGTTCTAATTCAGAGCGAGGTGAAGTGTTCTAATTCTGAGCGAGGTGAAGTGTTCTAATTCAGAGCGAGGTGAAGTGTTCTAATTCAGAGCGAGGTGAAGTGTTCTAATTCTGAGCGAGGTGAAGTGTTCTAATTCAGAGCGAGGTGAAGTGTTCTAATTCAGAGCGAGGTGAAGTGTTCTAATTCACAGCGAGGTGAAGTGTTCTAATTCTGAGCGAGGTGAAGTGTTCTAATACTGAGCGAGGTGAAGTGTTCTAATTCTGAGCGAGGTGAAGTGTTCTAATTCTGAGCGAGGTGAAGTGTTCTAATTCTGAGCGAGGTGAAGTGTTCTAATTCTGAGCGAGGTGAAGTGTTATAATTCAGAGCGAGGTGAAGTGTTCTAATTCTGAGCGAGGTGAAGTGTTCTAATTCTGAGCGAGGTGAAGTGTTCTAATTCTGAGCGAGGTGAAATGTTCTAATTCTGAGCCAGGTGAAGTGTTATAATTCAGAGCGAGGTGAAGTGTTCTAATTCCGAGCGAGGTGAAGTGTTCTAATTCAGAGCGAGGTGAAGTGTTCTAATTCAGAGCGAGGTGAAGTGTTCTAATTCTGAGCCAGGTGAAGTGTTCTAATTCTGAGCGAGGTGAAGTGTTCTAATTCTGAGCGAGGTGAAGTCTTCTAATTCTGAGCGAGGTGAAGTGTTCTAATTCTGAGCGAGGTGAAGTGTTCTAATTCTGAGCGAGGTGAAGAGTTCTAATTCTGAGCGAGGTGAAGTGTTCTAATTCTGAGCGAGGTGAAGTGTTCTAATTCAGAGCGAGGTGAAGTGTTCTAATTCTGAGCGAGGTGAAGTGTTATAATTCAGAGCGAGGTGCAGTGTTCTAATTCTGAGCGAGGTGAAGTGTTCTAATTCTGAGCGAGGTGAAGTGTTCTAATTCAGAGCGAGGTGAAGTGTTCTAATTCTGAGCCAGGTGAAGTGTTACAATTCAGAGCGAGGTGAAGTGTTCTAATTCTGAGCGAGGTGAAGTGTTCTAATTCTGAGCCAGGTGAAGTGTTATAATTCTGAGCGAGGTGAAGTGTTCTAATTCAGAGCGAGGTGAAGTGTTCTAATTCTGAGCGAGGTGAAGTGTTATAATTCAGAGCGAGGTGAAGTGTTCTAATTCTGAGCCAGGTGAAGTGTTCTAATTCTGAGCGACGTGAAGTGTTCTAATTCTGAGCGAGGTGAAGTGTTCTAATTCTGAGCGAGGTGAAGTGTTCTAATTCAGAGCGAGGTGAAGTGTTCTAATTCTGAGCGAGGTGAAGTGTTCTAATTCTGAGCGAGGTGAAGAGTTCTAATTCTGAGCGAGGTGAAGTGTTCTAATTCTGAGCGAGGTGAAGTGTTCTAATTCTGAGCGAGGTGAAGTGTTGTAATTCAGAGCGAGGTGAAGTGTTCTAATTCTGAGCGAGGTGAAGTGTTCTAATTCAGAGCGAGGTGAAGTGTTCTAATTCTGAGCCAGGTGAAGTGTTCTAATTCAGAGCGAGGTGAAGTGTTCTAATTCAGAGCGAGGTGAAGTCTTCTAATTCTGAGCGAGGTGAAGTCTTCTAATTCTGAGCGAGGTGAAGTCTTCTAATTCTGAGCGAGGTGAAGTGTTCAAATTCTGAGCGAGGTGAAGTGTTCTAATTCTGAGCGAGGTGAAGTGTTCTAATTCTGAGCGAGGTGAAGTGTTCTAATTCTGAGCGAGGTGAAGTGTTCTAATTCTGAGCGAGGTGAAGTGTTCTAATTCTGAGCGAGGTGAAGTGTTATAATTCAGAGCGAGGTGAAGTGTTATAATTCAGAGCGAGGTGAAGTGTTCTAATTCAGAGCGAGGTGAAGTGTTCTAATTCTGAGCCAGGTGAAGTGTTCTAATTCAGAGCGAGGTGAAGTGTTCTAATTCAGAGCGAGGTGAAGTCTTCTAATTCTGAGCGAGGTGAAGTCTTCTAATTCTGAGCGAGGTGAAGTCTTCTAATTCTGAGCGAGGTGAAGTGTTCAAATTCTGAGCGAGGTGAAGTGTTCTAATTCTGAGCGAGGTGAAGTGTTCTAATTCTGAGCGAGGTGAAGTGTTCTAATTCTGAGCGAGGTGAAGTGTTCTAATTCTGAGCGAGGTGAAGTGTTCTAATTCTGAGCGAGGTGAAGTGTTATAATTCAGAGCGAGGTGAAGTGTTATAATTCAGAGCGAGGTGAAGTGTTCTAATTCAGAGCGAGGTGAAGTGTTTTAATTCTGAGCGAGGTGAAGTGTTCTAATTCTGAGCGAGGTGAAGTGTTCTAATTCTGAGCGAGGTGAAGTGTTCTAATTCAGAGCGAGGTGAAGTGTTCTAATTCAGAGCGAGGTGAAGTGTTCTAATTCAGAGCGAGGTGAAGTGTTCTAATTCAGAGCGAGGTGAAGTGTTCTAATTCTGAGCGAGGTGAAGTGTTCTAATTCAGAGCGAGGTGAAGTGTTCTAATTCAGAGCGAGGTGAAGTGTTCTAATTCACAGCGAGGTGAAGTGTTCTAATTCTGAGCGAAGTGAAGTGTTCTAATACTGAGCGAGGTGAAGTGTTCTAATTCTGAGCGAGGTGAAGTGTTCTAATTCTGAGCGAGGTGAAGTGTTCTAATTCTGAGCGAGGTGAAGTGTTCTAATTCTGAGCGAGGTGAAGTGTTCTAATTCAGAGCGAGGTGAAGTGTTCTAATTCTGAGCGAGGTGAAGTGTTATAATTCAGAGCGAGGTGAAGTGTTCTAATTCTGAGCGAGGTGAAGTGTTCTAATTCTGAGCGAGGTGAAGTGTTCTAATTCTGAGCGAGGTGAAATGTTCTAATTCTGAGCCAGGTGAAGTGTTATAATTCAGAGCGAGGTGAAGTGTTCTAATTCCGAGCGAGGTGAAGTGTTCTAATTCAGAGCGAGGTGAAGTGTTCTAATTCTGAGCGAGGTGAAGTGTTCTAATTCTGAGCGAGGTGAAGAGTTCTAATTCTGAGCGAGGTGAAGTGTTCTAATTCTGAGCGAGGTGAAGTGTTCTAATTCAGAGCGAGGTGAAGTGTTCTAATTCTGAGCGAGGTGAAGTGTTCTAATTCTGAGCGAGGTGAAGTGTTCTAATTCTGAGCGAGGTGAAATGTTCTAATTCTGAGCCAGGTGAAGTGTTATAATTCAGAGCGAGGTGAAGTGTTCTAATTCCGAGCGAGGTGAAGTGTTCTAATTCAGAGCGAGGTGAAGTGTTCTAATTCAGAGCGAGGTGAAGTGTTCTAATTCTGAGCGAGGTGAAGTGTTCTAATTCTGAGCGAGGTGAAGAGTTCTAATTCTGAGCGAGGTGAAGTGTTCTAATTCTGAGCGAGGTGAAGTGTTCTAATTCAGAGCGAGGTGAAGTGTTCTAATTCTGAGCGAGGTGAAGTGTTGTAATTCAGAGCGAGGTGAAAAGTGTTATAATTCTGAGCGAGGTGAAGTGTTCTAATTCTGAGCGAGGTGAAGTGCTCTAATTCTGAGCGAGGTGAAGTGTTCTAATTCAGAGCGAGGTGAAGTGTTCTAATTCTGAGCGAGGTGAAGTGTTCTAATTCTGAGCGAGGTGAAGTGTTATAATTCAGAGCGAGGTGAAGTGTTATAATTCTGAGCGAGGTGAAGTGTTATAATTCAGAGCGAGGTGCAGTGTTCTAATTCTGAGCGAGGTGAAGTGTTCTAATTCTGAGCGAGGTGAAGTGTTCTAATTCAGAGCGAGGTGAAGTGTTCTAATTCTGAGCCAGGTGAAGTGTTACAATTCAGAGCGAGGTGAAGTGTTCTAATTCTGAGCGAGGTGAAGTGTTCTAATTCTGAGCCAGGTGAAGTGTTATAATTCTGAGCGAGGTGAAGTGTTCTAATTCAGAGCGAGGTGAAGTGTTCTAATTCTGAGCGAGGTGAAGTGTTATAATTCAGAGCGAGGTGAAGTGTTCTAATTCTGAGCCAGGTGAAGTGTTCTAATTCTGAGCGAGGTGAAGTGTTCTAATTCTGAGCGAGGTGAAGTGTTCTAATTCTGAGCGAGGTGAAGTGTTCTAATTCTGAGCGAGGTGAAGTGTTCTAATTCAGAGCGAGGTGAAGTGTTCTAATTCTGAGCGAGGTGAAGAGTTCTAATTCTGAGCGAGGTGAAGAGTTCTAATTCTGAGCGAGGTGAAGTGTTCTAATTCTGAGCGAGGTGAAGTGTTCTAATTCTGAGCGAGGTGAAGTGTTCTAATTCTGAGCCAGGTGAAGTGTTCTAATTCAGAGCGAGGTGAAGTGTTCTAATTCAGAGCGAGGTGAAGTCTTCTAATTCTGAGCGAGGTGAAGTCTTCTAATTCTGAGCGAGGTGAAGTCTTCTAATTCTGAGCGAGGTGAAGTGTTCTAATTCAGAGCGAGGTGAAGTGTTCTAATTCTGAGCGAGGTGAAGTGTTATAATTCAGAGGGAGGTGAAGTGTTCTAATTCTGAGCCAGGTGAAGTGTTCTAATTCTGAGCGAGGTGAAGTGTTCTAATTCTGAGCGAGGTGAAGTGTTGTAATTCAGAGCGAGGTGAAGTGTTATAATTCAGAGCGAGGTGAAGTGCTATAATTCAGAGCGAGGTGAAGTGTTATAATTCAGAGCGAGGTGAAGTGCTCTAATTCTGAGCGAGGTGAAGTGTTCTAATTCAGAGCGAGGTGAAGTGTTCTAATTCTGAGCGAGGTGAAGTCTTCTAATTCTGAGCGAGGTGAAGTGTTCTAATTCTGAGTGAGGTGAAGTGTTCTAATTCTGAGCGAGGTGAAGTGTTGTAATTCAGAGCGAGGTGAAAAGTGTTATAATTCTGAGCGAGGTGAAGTGTTCTAATTCTGAGCGAGGTGAAGTGTTCTAATTCAGAGCGAGGTGAAGTGTTCTAATTCTGAGCCAGGTGAAGTGTTCTAATTCAGAGCGAGGTGAAGTGTTCTAATTCTGAGCGAGGTGAAGTGTTCTAATTCTGAGCGAGGTGAAGTGTTCTAATTCTGAGCGAGGTGAAGTGTTCAAATTCTGAGCGAGGTGAAGTGTTCTAATTCTGAGCGAGGTGAAGTGTTCTAATTCTGAGCGAGGTGAAGTGTTCTAATTCTGAGCGAGGTGAAGTGTTATAATTCAGAGCGAGGTGAAGTGTTATAATTCAGAGCGAGGTGAAGTGTTCTAATTCAGAGCGAGGTGAAGTGTTTTAATTCTGAGCGAGGTGAAGTGTTCTAATTCTGAGCGAGGTGAAGTGTTCTAATTCTGAGCGAGGTGAAGTGTTCTAATTCTGAGCGAGGTGAAGTGTTCTAATTCAGAGCGAGGTGAAGTGTTCTAATTCTGAGCGAGGTGAAGTGTTCTAATTCAGAGCGAGGTGAAGTGTTCTAATTCAGAGCGAGGTGAAGTGTTCTAATTCTGAGCGAGGTGAAGTGTTCTAATTCAGAGCGAGGTGAAGTGTTCTAATTCAGAGCGAGGTGAAGTGTTCTAATTCACAGCGAGGTGAAGTGTTCTAATTCTGAGCGAGGTGAAGTGTTCTAATACTGAGCGAGGTGAAGTGTTCTAATTCTGAGCGAGGTGAAGTGTTCTAATTCTGAGCGAGGTGAAGTGTTCTAATTCTGAGCGAGGTGAAGTGTTCTAATTCTGAGCGAGGTGAAGTGTTATAATTCAGAGCGAGGTGAAGTGTTCTAATTCTGAGCGAGGTGAAGTGTTCTAATTCTGAGCGAGGTGAAGTGTTCTAATTCTGAGCGAGGTGAAATGTTCTAATTCTGAGCCAGGTGAAGTGTTATAATTCAGAGCGAGGTGAAGTGTTCTAATTCCGAGCGAGGTGAAGTGTTCTAATTCAGAGCGAGGTGAAGTGTTCTAATTCAGAGCGAGGTGAAGTGTTCTAATTCTGAGCCAGGTGAAGTGTTCTAATTCTGAGCGAGGTGAAGTGTTCTAATTCTGAGCGAGGTGAAGTCTTCTAATTCTGAGCGAGGTGAAGTGTTCTAATTCTGAGCGAGGTGAAGTGTTCTAATTCTGAGCGAGGTGAAGAGTTCTAATTCTGAGCGAGGTGAAGTGTTCTAATTCTGAGCGAGGTGAAGTGTTCTAATTCAGAGCGAGGTGAAGTGTTCTAATTCTGAGCGAGGTGAAGTGTTATAATTCAGAGCGAGGTGCAGTGTTCTAATTCTGAGCGAGGTGAAGTGTTCTAATTCTGAGCGAGGTGAAGTGTTCTAATTCAGAGCGAGGTGAAGTGTTCTAATTCTGAGCCAGGTGAAGTGTTACAATTCAGAGCGAGGTGAAGTGTTCTAATTCTGAGCGAGGTGAAGTGTTCTAATTCTGAGCCAGGTGAAGTGTTATAATTCTGAGCGAGGTGAAGTGTTCTAATTCAGAGCGAGGTGAAGTGTTCTAATTCTGAGCGAGGTGAAGTGTTATAATTCAGAGCGAGGTGAAGTGTTCTAATTCTGAGCCAGGTGAAGTGTTCTAATTCTGAGCGACGTGAAGTGTTCTAATTCTGAGCGAGGTGAAGTGTTCTAATTCTGAGCGAGGTGAAGTGTTCTAATTCAGAGCGAGGTGAAGTGTTCTAATTCTGAGCGAGGTGAAGTGTTCTAATTCTGAGCGAGGTGAAGAGTTCTAATTCTGAGCGAGGTGAAGTGTTCTAATTCTGAGCGAGGTGAAGTGTTCTAATTCTGAGCGAGGTGAAGTGTTGTAATTCAGAGCGAGGTGAAGTGTTCTAATTCTGAGCGAGGTGAAGTGTTCTAATTCAGAGCGAGGTGAAGTGTTCTAATTCTGAGCCAGGTGAAGTGTTCTAATTCAGAGCGAGGTGAAGTGTTCTAATTCAGAGCGAGGTGAAGTCTTCTAATTCTGAGCGAGGTGAAGTCTTCTAATTCTGAGCGAGGTGAAGTCTTCTAATTCTGAGCGAGGTGAAGTGTTCTAATTCAGAGCGAGGTGAAGTGTTCTAATTCTGAGCGAGGTGAAGTGTTATAATTCAGAGGGAGGTGAAGTGTTCTAATTCTGAGCCAGGTGAAGTGTTCTAATTCTGAGCGAGGTGAAGTGTTCTAATTCTGAGCGAGGTGAAGTGTTGTAATTCAGAGCGAGGTGAAGTGTTATAATTCAGAGCGAGGTGAAGTGCTATAATTCAGAGCGAGGTGAAGTGTTATAATTCAGAGCGAGGTGAAGTGCTCTAATTCTGAGCGAGGTGAAGTGTTCTAATTCAGAGCGAGGTGAAGTGTTCTAATTCTGAGCGAGGTGAAGTCTTCTAATTCTGAGCGAGGTGAAGTGTTCTAATTCTGAGTGAGGTGAAGTGTTCTAATTCTGAGCGAGGTGAAGTGTTGTAATTCAGAGCGAGGTGAAAAGTGTTATAATTCTGAGCGAGGTGAAGTGTTCTAATTCTGAGCGAGGTGAAGTGTTCTAATTCAGAGCGAGGTGAAGTGTTCTAATTCTGAGCCAGGTGAAGTGTTCTAATTCAGAGCGAGGTGAAGTGTTCTAATTCTGAGCGAGGTGAAGTGTTCTAATTCTGAGCGAGGTGAAGTGTTCTAATTCTGAGCGAGGTGAAGTGTTCAAATTCTGAGCGAGGTGAAGTGTTCTAATTCTGAGCGAGGTGAAGTGTTCTAATTCTGAGCGAGGTGAAGTGTTCTAATTCTGAGCGAGGTGAAGTGTTCTAATTCTGAGCGAGGTGAAGTGTTCTAATTCTGAGCGAGGTGAAGTGTTATAATTCAGAGCGAGGTGAAGTGTTATAATTCAGAGCGAGGTGAAGTGTTCTAATTCAGAGCGAGGTGAAGTGTTTTAATTCTGAGCGAGGTGAAGTGTTCTAATTCTGAGCGAGGTGAAGTGTTCTAATTCTGAGCGAGGTGAAGTGTTCTAATTCTGAGCGAGGTGAAGTGTTCTAATTCAGAGCGAGGTGAAGTGTTCTAATTCTGAGCGAGGTGAAGTGTTCTAATTCAGAGCGAGGTGAAGTGTTCTAATTCAGAGCGAGGTGAAGTGTTCTAATTCTGAGCGAGGTGAAGTGTTCTAATTCAGAGCGAGGTGAAGTGTTCTAATTCAGAGCGAGGTGAAGTGTTCTAATTCACAGCGAGGTGAAGTGTTCTAATTCTGAGCGAGGTGAAGTGTTCTAATACTGAGCGAGGTGAAGTGTTCTAATTCTGAGCGAGGTGAAGTGTTCTAATTCTGAGCGAGGTGAAGTGTTCTAATTCTGAGCGAGGTGAAGTGTTCTAATTCTGAGCGAGGTGAAGTGTTCTAATTCTGAGCGAGGTGAAGTGTTCTAATTCTGAGCGAGGTGAAGTGTTCTAATTCAGATCGAGGTGAAGTGTTCTAATTCTGAGCGAGGTGAAGTGTTATAATTCAGAGCGAGGTGAAGTGTTCTAATTCTGAGCGAGGTGAAGTGTTCTAATTCTGAGCGAGGTGAAGTGTTCTAATTCTGAGCGAGGTGAAGTGTTCTAATTCTGAGCGAGGTGAAATGTTCTAATTCTGAGCCAGGTGAAGTGTTATAATTCAGAGCGAGGTGAAGTGTTCTAATTCCGAGCGAGGTGAAGTGTTCTAATTCAGAGCGAGGTGAAGTGTTCTAATTCAGAGCGAGGTGAAGTGTTCTAATTCTGAGCCAGGTGAAGTGTTCTAATTCTGAGCGAGGTGAAGTGTTCTAATTCTGAGCGAGGAGAAGTCTTCTAATTCTGAGCGAGGTGAAGTGTTCTAATTCTGAGCGAGGTGAAGTGTTCTAATTCTGAGCGAGGTGAAGAGTTCTAATTCTGAGCGAGGTGAAGTGTTCTAATTCTGAGCGAGGTGAAGTGTTCTAATTCAGAGCGAGGTGAAGTGTTCTAATTCTGAGCGAGGTGAAGTGTTCTAATTCTGAGCGAGGTGAAGTGTTCTAATTCTGAGCGAGGTGAAATGTTCTAATTCTGAGCCAGGTGAAGTGTTATAATTCAGAGCGAGGTGAAGTGTTCTAATTCCGAGCGAGGTGAAGTGTTCTAATTCAGAGCGAGGTGAAGTGTTCTAATTCAGAGCGAGGTGAAGTGTTCTAATTCTGAGCGAGGTGAAGTGTTCTAATTCTGAGCCAGGTGAAGTGTTATAATTCAGAGCGAGGTGAAGTGTTCTAATTCCGAGCGAGGTGAAGTGTTCTAATTCAGAGCGAGGTGAAGTGTTCTAATTCAGAGCGAGGTGAAGTGTTCTAATTCTGAGCGAGGTGAAGTGTTCTAATTCTGAGCGAGGTGAAGAGTTCTAATTCTGAGCGAGGTGAAGTGTTCTAATTCTGAGCGAGGTGAAGTGTTCTAATTCTGAGCGAGGTGAAGTGTTCTAATTCTGAGCGAGGTGAAGTGTTCTAATTCAGAGCGAGGTGAAGTGTTCTAATTCTGAGCGAGGTGAAGAGTTCTAATTCTGAGCGAGGTGAAGAGTTCTAATTCTGAGCGAGGTGAAGTGTTCTAATTCTGAGCGAGGTGAAGTGTTCTAATTCTGAGCGAGGTGAAGTGTTGTAATTCAGAGCGAGGTGAAGTGTTCTAATTCTGAGCGAGGTGAAGTGTTCTAATTCAGAGCGAGGTGAAGTGTTCTAATTCTGAGCCAGGTGAAGTGTTCTAATTCAGAGCGAGGTGAAGTGTTCTAATTCAGAGCGAGGTGAAGTCTTCTAATTCTGAGCGAGGTGAAGTCTTCTAATTCTGAGCGAGGTGAAGTCTTCTAATTCTGAGCGAGGTGAAGTGTTCTAATTCAGAGCGAGGTGAAGTGTTCTAATTCTGAGCGAGGTGAAGTGTTATAATTCAGAGGGAGGTGAAGTGTTCTAATTCTGAGCCAGGTGAAGTGTTCTAATTCTGAGCGAGGTGAAGTGTTCTAATTCTGAGCGAGGTGAAGTGTTGTAATTCAGAGCGAGGTGAAGTGTTATAATTCAGAGCGAGGTGAAGTGCTATAATTCAGAGCGAGGTGAAGTGTTATAATTCAGAGCGAGGTGAAGTGCTCTAATTCTGAGCGAGGTGAAGTGTTCTAATTCAGAGCGAGGTGAAGTGTTCTAATTCTGAGCGAGGTGAAGTCTTCTAATTCTGAGCGAGGTGAAGTGTTCTAATTCTGAGTGAGGTGAAGTGTTCTAATTCTGAGCGAGGTGAAGTGTTGTAATTCAGAGCGAGGTGAAAAGTGTTATAATTCTGAGCGAGGTGAAGTGTTCTAATTCTGAGCGAGGTGAAGTGTTCTAATTCGAGCGAGGTGAAGTGTTCTAATTCTGAGCCAGGTGAAGTGTTCTAATTCAGAGCGAGGTGAAGTGTTCTAATTCTGAGCGAGGTGAAGTGTTCTAATTCTGAGCGAGGTGAAGTGTTCTAATTCTGAGCGAGGTGAAGTGTTCAAATTCTGAGCGAGGTGAAGTGTTCTAATTCTGAGCGAGGTGAAGTGTTCTAATTCTGAGCGAGGTGAAGTGTTCTAATTCTGAGCGAGGTGAAGTGTTCTAATTCTGAGCGAGGTGAAGTGTTCTAATTCTGAGCGAGGTGAAGTGTTATAATTCAGAGCGAGGTGAAGTGTTATAATTCAGAGCGAGGTGAAGTGTTCTAATTCAGAGCGAGGTGAAGTGTTTTAATTCTGAGCGAGGTGAAGTGTTCTAATTCTGAGCGAGGTGAAGTGTTCTAATTCTGAGCGAGGTGAAGTGTTCTAATTCTGAGCGAGGTGAAGTATTCTAATTCAGAGCGAGGTGAAGTGTTCTAATTCTGAGCGAGGTGAAGTGTTCTAATTCAGAGCGAGGTGAAGTGTTCTAATTCAGAGCGAGGTGAAGTGTTCTAATTCTGAGCGAGGTGAAGTGTTCTAATTCAGAGCGAGGTGAAGTGTTCTAATTCAGAGCGAGGTGAAGTGTTCTAATTCACAGCGAGGTGAAGTGTTCTAATTCTGAGCGAGGTGAAGTGTTCTAATACTGAGCGAGGTGAAGTGTTCTAATTCTGAGCGAGGTGAAGTGTTCTAATTCTGAGCGAGGTGAAGTGTTCTAATTCTGAGCGAGGTGAAGTGTTCTAATTCTGAGCGAGGTGAAGTGTTCTAATTCTGAGCGAGGTGAAGTGTTCTAATTCAGAGCGAGGTGAAGTGTTCTAATTCTGAGCGAGGTGAAGTGTTATAATTCAGAGCGAGGTGAAGTGTTCTAATTCTGAGCGAGGTGAAGTGTTCTAATTCTGAGCGAGGTGAAGTGTTCTAATTCTGAGCGAGGTGAAATGTTCTAATTCTGAGCCAGGTGAAGTGTTATAATTCAGAGCGAGGTGAAGTGTTCTAATTCCGAGCGAGGTGAAGTGTTCTAATTCAGAGCGAGGTGAAGTGTTCTAATTCAGAGCGAGGTGAAGTGTTCTAATTCTGAGCCAGGTGAAGTGTTCTAATTCTGAGCGAGGTGAAGTGTTCTAATTCTGAGCGAGGTGAAGTCTTCTAATTCTGAGCGAGGTGAAGTGTTCTAATTCTGAGTGAGGTGAAGTGTTCTAATTCTGAGCGAGGTGAAGTGTTGTAATTCAGAGCGAGGTGAAAAGTGTTATAATTCTGAGCGAGGTGAAGTGTTCTAATTCTGAGCGAGGTGAAGTGTTCTAATTCAGAGCGAGGTGAAGTGTTCTAATTCTGAGCCAGGTTAAGTGTTCTAATTCAGAGCGAGGTGAAGTGTTCTAATTCTGAGCGAGGTGAAGTGTTCTAATTCTGAGCGAGGTGAAGTGTTCTAATTCTGAGCGAGGTGAAGTGTTCAAATTCTGAGCGAGGTGAAGTGTTCTAATTCTGAGCGAGGTGAAGTGTTCTAATTCTGAGCGAGGTGAAGTGTTCTAATTCTGAGCGAGGTGAAGTGTTCTAATTCTGAGCGAGGTGAAGTGTTATAATTCAGAGCGAGGTGAAGTGTTATAATTCAGAGCGAGGTGAAGTGTTCTAATTCAGAGCGAGGTGAAGTGTTTTAATTCTGAGCGAGGTGAAGTGTTCTAATTCTGAGCGAGGTGAAGTGTTCTAATTCTGAGCGAGGTGAAGTGTTCTAATTCTGAGCGAGGTGAAGTGTTCTAATTCAGAGCGAGGTGAAGTGTTCTAATTCTGAGCGAGGTGAAGTGTTCTAATTCAGAGCGAGGTGAAGTGTTCTAATTCAGAGCGAGGTGAAGTGTTCTAATTCTGAGCGAGGTGAAGTGTTCTAATTCAGAGCGAGGTGAAGTGTTCTAATTCAGAGCGAGGTGAAGTGTTCTAATTCACAGCGAGGTGAAGTGTTCTAATTCTGAGCGAGGTGAAGTGTTCTAATACTGAGCGAGGTGAAGTGTTCTAATTCTGAGCGAGGTGAAGTGTTCTAATTCTGAGCGAGGTGAAGTGTTCTAATTCTGAGCGAGGTGAAGTGTTCTAATTCTGAGCGAGGTGAAGTGTTCTAATTCTGAGCGAGGTGAAGTGTTCTAATTCAGAGCGAGGTGAAGTGTTCTAATTCTGAGCGAGGTGAAGTGTTATAATTCAGAGCGAGGTGAAGTGTTCTAATTCTGAGCGAGGTGAAGTGTTCTAATTCTGAGCGAGGTGAAGTGTTCTAATTCTGAGCGAGGTGAAATGTTCTAATTCTGAGCCAGGTGAAGTGTTATAATTCAGAGCGAGGTGAAGTGTTCTAATTCCGAGCGAGGTGAAGTGTTCTAATTCAGAGCGAGGTGAAGTGTTCTAATTCAGAGCGAGGTGAAGTGTTCTAATTCTGAGCGAGGTGAAGTGTTCTAATTCTGAGCGAGGTGAAGTGTTCTAATTCTGAGCGAGGTGAAGTGTTCTAATTCTGAGCGAGGTGAAGTGTTCTAATTCAGAGCGAGGTGAAGTGTTCTAATTCTGAGCGAGGTGAAGTGTTCTAATTCAGAGCGAGGTGAAGTGTTCTAATTCTGAGCGAGGTGAAGTGTTCTAATTCAGAGCGAGGTGAAGTGTTATAATTCAGAGCGAGGTGAAGTGTTCTAATTCTGAGCGAGGTGAAGTGTTCTAATTCAGAGCGAGGTGAAGTGTTCTAATTCTGTGCGAGGTGAAGTGTTCTAATTCTGAGCGAGGTGAAGTGTTCTAATTCTGAGCGAGGTGAAGTGTTCTAATTCTGAGCCAGGCGAAGTGTTCTAATTCTGAGCGAGGCGAAGTGTTCTAATTCTGAGCGAGGTGAAGTGTTCTAATTCTGAGCAAGGTGAAGTGTTGTAATTCAGAGCGAGGTGAAAAGTGTTATAATTCTGAGCGAGGTGAAGTGTTCTAATTCTGAGCGAGGTGAAGTGCTCTAATTCTGAGCGAGGTGAAGTGTTCTAATTCAGAGCGAGGTGAAGTGTTATAATTCAGAGCCAGGTGAAGTGTTCTAATTCAGAGCGAGGTGAAGTGCTCTAATTCTGAGCGAGGTGAAGTGTTCTAATTCAGAGCGAGGTGAAGTGTTCTAATTCAGAGCGAGGTGAAGTGCTCTAATTCAGAGCGAGGTGAAGTGTTATAATTCAGAGCGAGGTGAAGTGTTATAATTCTGAGCGAGGTGAAGTGTTATAATTCAGAGCGAGGTGAAGTGTTCTAATTCTGAGCGAGGTGAAGTTTTCTAATTCTGAGCGAGGTGAAGTGTTCTAATTCTGAGCGAGGTGAAGTGTTCTAATTCTGAGCCAGATGAAGTGTTCTAATTCAGAGCGAGGTGAAGTGTTCTAATTCTGAGCCAGGTGAAGTGTTATAATTCAGAGCGAGGTGAAGTGTTCTAATTCTGAGCGGGGTGAAGTGTTCTAATTCTGAGCCAGGTGAAGTGTTATAATTCTGAGCGAGGTGAAGTGTTATAATTCAGAGCGAGGTGAAGTGTTCTAATTCTGAGCGAGGTGAAGTGTTATAATTCAGAGCGAGGTGAAGTGTTCTAATTCTGAGCTAGGTGAAGTGTTCTAATTCTGAGCGAGGTGAAGTGTTCTAATTCAGAGCGAGGTGAAGTGTTCTAATTCTGAGCGAGGTGAAGTGTTCTAATTCTGAGCGAGGTGAAGTGTTCTAATTCAGAGCGAGGTGAAGTGTTATAATTCAGAGCGAGGTGAAGTGTTCTAATTCAGAGCGAGGTGAAGTGTTCTAATTCTGACCGAGGTGAAGTGTTCTAATTCTGAGCGAGGTGAAGTGTTCTAATTCAGAGCGAGGTGAAGTGTTCTAATTCTGAGCGAGGTGAAGTGTTCTAATTCTGAGCGAGGTGAAGTGTTCTAATTCAGAGCGAGGTGAAGTGTTCTAATTCTGAGCGAGGTGAAGTGTTCTAATTCTGAGCGAGGTGAAGTGTTATAATTCAGAGCGAGGTGAAGTGTTATAATTCTGAGCGAGGTGAAGTGTTATAATTCAGAGCGAGGTGAAGTGTTCTAATTCTGAGCGAGGTGAAGTTTTCTAATTCTGAGCGAGGTGAAGTGTTCTAATTCTGAGCGAGGTGAAGTGTTCTAATTCTGAGCCAGGTGAAGTGTTCTAATTCAGAGCGAGGTGAAGTGTTCTAATTCTGAGCCAGGTGAAGTGTTATAATTCAGAGCGAGGTGAAGTGTTCTAATTCTGAGCGGGGTGAAGTGTTCTAATTCTGAGCCAGGTGAAGTGTTATAATTCTGAGCGAGGTGAAGTGTTATAATTCAGAGCGAGGTGAAGTGTTCTAATTCTGAGCGAGGTGAAGTGTTATAATTCAGAGCGAGGTGAAGTGTTCTAATTCTGAGCTAGGTGAAGTGTTCTAATTCTGAGCGAGGTGAAGTGTTCTAATTCAGAGCGAGGTGAAGTGTTCTAATTCTGAGCGAGGTGAAGTGTTCTAATTCTGAGCGAGGTGAAGTGTTCTAATTCTGAGCGAGGTGAAGTGTTCTAATTCTGAGCGAGGTGAAGTGTTCTAATTCAGAGCGAGGTGAAGTGTTCTAATTCTGAGCGAGGTGAAGTGTTCTAATTCTGAGCGAGGTGAAGTGTTCTAATTCTGAGCGAGGCGAAGTGTTCTAATTCTGAGCGAGGCGAAGTGTTCTAATTCTGAGCGAGGCGAAGTGTTCTAATTCTGAGCGAGGCGAAGTGTTGTAATTCAGAGCGAGATGAAAAGTGTTATAATTCCGAGCGAGGTGAAGTGTTCTAATTCCGAGCGAGGTGAAGTGCTCTAATTCTGAGCGAGGTGAAGTGCTCTAATTCTGAGCGAGGTGAAGTGCTCTAATTCTGAGCGAGGTGAAGTATTCTAATTCAGAGCGAGGTGAAGTGTTCTAATTCTGAGCGAGGTGAAGTGTTCTAATTCAGAGCGAGGTGAAGTGTTCTAATTCAGAGCGAGGTGAAGTGTTCTAATTCTGAGCGAGGTGAAGTGTTCTAATTCAGAGCGAGGTGAAGTGTTCTAATTCAGAGCGAGGTGAAGTGTTCTAATTCACAGCGAGGTGAAGTGTTCTAATTCTGAGCGAGGTGAAGTGTTCTAATACTGAGCGAGGTGAAGTGTTCTAATTCTGAGCGAGGTGAAGTGTTCTAATTCTGAGCGAGGTGAAGTGTTCTAATTCTGAGCGAGGTGAAGTGTTCTAATTCTGAGCGAGGTGAAGTGTTCTAATTCTGAGCGAGGTGAAGTGTTCTAATTCAGAGCGAGGTGAAGTGTTCTAATTCTGAGCGAGGTGAAGTGTTATAATTCAGAGCGAGGTGAAGTGTTCTAATTCTGAGCGAGGTGAAGTGTTCTAATTCTGAGCGAGGTGAAGTGTTCTAATTCTGAGCGAGGTGAAATGTTCTAATTCTGAGCCAGGTGAAGTGTTATAATTCAGAGCGAGGTGAAGTGTTCTAATTCCGAGCGAGGTGAAGTGTTCTAATTCAGAGCGAGGTGAAGTGTTCTAATTCAGAGCGAGGTGAAGTGTTCTAATTCTGAGCCAGGTGAAGTGTTCTAATTCTGAGCGAGGTGAAGTGTTCTAATTCTGAGCGAGGTGAAGTCTTCTAATTCTGAGCGAGGTGAAGTGTTCTAATTCTGAGTGAGGTGAAGTGTTCTAATTCTGAGCGAGGTGAAGTGTTGTAATTCAGAGCGAGGTGAAAAGTGTTATAATTCTGAGCGAGGTGAAGTGTTCTAATTCTGAGCGAGGTGAAGTGTTCTAATTCAGAGCGAGGTGAAGTGTTCTAATTCTGAGCCAGGTTAAGTGTTCTAATTCAGAGCGAGGTGAAGTGTTCTAATTCTGAGCGAGGTGAAGTGTTCTAATTCTGAGCGAGGTGAAGTGTTCTAATTCTGAGCGAGGTGAAGTGTTCAAATTCTGAGCGAGGTGAAGTGTTCTAATTCTGAGCGAGGTGAAGTGTTCTAATTCTGAGCGAGGTGAAGTGTTCTAATTCTGAGCGAGGTGAAGTGTTCTAATTCTGAGCGAGGTGAAGTGTTATAATTCAGAGCGAGGTGAAGTGTTATAATTCAGAGCGAGGTGAAGTGTTCTAATTCAGAGCGAGGTGAAGTGTTTTAATTCTGAGCGAGGTGAAGTGTTCTAATTCTGAGCGAGGTGAAGTGTTCTAATTCTGAGCGAGGTGAAGTGTTCTAATTCTGAGCGAGGTGAAGTGTTCTAATTCAGAGCGAGGTGAAGTGTTCTAATTCTGAGCGAGGTGAAGTGTTCTAATTCAGAGCGAGGTGAAGTGTTCTAATTCAGAGCGAGGTGAAGTGTTCTAATTCTGAGCGAGGTGAAGTGTTCTAATTCAGAGCGAGGTGAAGTGTTCTAATTCAGAGCGAGGTGAAGTGTTCTAATTCACAGCGAGGTGAAGTGTTCTAATTCTGAGCGAGGTGAAGTGTTCTAATACTGAGCGAGGTGAAGTGTTCTAATTCTGAGCGAGGTGAAGTGTTCTAATTCTGAGCGAGGTGAAGTGTTCTAATTCTGAGCGAGGTGAAGTGTTCTAATTCTGAGCGAGGTGAAGTGTTCTAATTCTGAGCGAGGTGAAGTGTTCTAATTCAGAGCGAGGTGAAGTGTTCTAATTCTGAGCGAGGTGAAGTGTTATAATTCAGAGCGAGGTGAAGTGTTCTAATTCTGAGCGAGGTGAAGTGTTCTAATTCTGAGCGAGGTGAAGTGTTCTAATTCTGAGCGAGGTGAAATGTTCTAATTCTGAGCCAGGTGAAGTGTTATAATTCAGAGCGAGGTGAAGTGTTCTAATTCCGAGCGAGGTGAAGTGTTCTAATTCAGAGCGAGGTGAAGTGTTCTAATTCAGAGCGAGGTGAAGTGTTCTAATTCTGAGCGAGGTGAAGTGTTCTAATTCTGAGCGAGGTGAAGTGTTCTAATTCTGAGCGAGGTGAAGTGTTCTAATTCTGAGCGAGGTGAAGTGTTCTAATTCAGAGCGAGGTGAAGTGTTCTAATTCTGAGCGAGGTGAAGTGTTCTAATTCAGAGCGAGGTGAAGTGTTCTAATTCTGAGCGAGGTGAAGTGTTCTAATTCAGAGCGAGGTGAAGTGTTATAATTCAGAGCGAGGTGAAGTGTTCTAATTCTGAGCGAGGTGAAGTGTTCTAATTCAGAGCGAGGTGAAGTGTTCTAATTCTGTGCGAGGTGAAGTGTTCTAATTCTGAGCGAGGTGAAGTGTTCTAATTCTGAGCGAGGTGAAGTGTTCTAATTCTGAGCCAGGCGAAGTGTTCTAATTCTGAGCGAGGCGAAGTGTTCTAATTCTGAGCGAGGTGAAGTGTTCTAATTCTGAGCAAGGTGAAGTGTTGTAATTCAGAGCGAGGTGAAAAGTGTTATAATTCTGAGCGAGGTGAAGTGTTCTAATTCTGAGCGAGGTGAAGTGCTCTAATTCTGAGCGAGGTGAAGTGTTCTAATTCAGAGCGAGGTGAAGTGTTATAATTCAGAGCCAGGTGAAGTGTTCTAATTCAGAGCGAGGTGAAGTGCTCTAATTCTGAGCGAGGTGAAGTGTTCTAATTCAGAGCGAGGTGAAGTGTTCTAATTCAGAGCGAGGTGAAGTGCTCTAATTCAGAGCGAGGTGAAGTGTTATAATTCAGAGCGAGGTGAAGTGTTATAATTCTGAGCGAGGTGAAGTGTTATAATTCAGAGCGAGGTGAAGTGTTCTAATTCTGAGCGAGGTGAAGTTTTCTAATTCTGAGCGAGGTGAAGTGTTCTAATTCTGAGCGAGGTGAAGTGTTCTAATTCTGAGCCAGATGAAGTGTTCTAATTCAGAGCGAGGTGAAGTGTTCTAATTCTGAGCCAGGTGAAGTGTTATAATTCAGAGCGAGGTGAAGTGTTCTAATTCTGAGCGGGGTGAAGTGTTCTAATTCTGAGCCAGGTGAAGTGTTATAATTCTGAGCGAGGTGAAGTGTTATAATTCAGAGCGAGGTGAAGTGTTCTAATTCTGAGCGAGGTGAAGTGTTATAATTCAGAGCGAGGTGAAGTGTTCTAATTCTGAGCTAGGTGAAGTGTTCTAATTCTGAGCGAGGTGAAGTGTTCTAATTCAGAGCGAGGTGAAGTGTTCTAATTCTGAGCGAGGTGAAGTGTTCTAATTCAGAGCGAGGTGAAGTGTTCTAATTCAGAGCGAGGTGAAGTGTTCTAATTCTGAGCGAGGTGAAGTGTTCTAATTCAGAGCGAGGTGAAGTGTTCTAATTCAGAGCGAGGTGAAGTGTTCTAATTCACAGCGAGGTGAAGTGTTCTAATTCTGAGCGAGGTGAAGTGTTCTAATACTGAGCGAGGTGAAGTGTTCTAATTCTGAGCGAGGTGAAGTGTTCTAATTCTGAGCGAGGTGAAGTGTTCTAATTCTGAGCGAGGTGAAGTGTTCTAATTCTGAGCGAGGTGAAGTGTTCTAATTCTGAGCGAGGTGAAGTGTTCTAATTCAGAGCGAGGTGAAGTGTTCTAATTCTGAGCGAGGTGAAGTGTTATAATTCAGAGCGAGGTGAAGTGTTCTAATTCTGAGCGAGGTGAAGTGTTCTAATTCTGAGCGAGGTGAAGTGTTCTAATTCTGAGCGAGGTGAAATGTTCTAATTCTGAGCCAGGTGAAGTGTTATAATTCAGAGCGAGGTGAAGTGTTCTAATTCCGAGCGAGGTGAAGTGTTCTAATTCAGAGCGAGGTGAAGTGTTCTAATTCAGAGCGAGGTGAAGTGTTCTAATTCTGAGCGAGGTGAAGTGTTCTAATTCTGAGCGAGGTGAAGTGTTCTAATTCTGAGCGAGGTGAAGTGTTCTAATTCTGAGCGAGGTGAAGTGTTCTAATTCAGAGCGAGGTGAAGTGTTCTAATTCTGAGCGAGGTGAAGTGTTCTAATTCAGAGCGAGGTGAAGTGTTCTAATTCTGAGCGAGGTGAAGTGTTCTAATTCAGAGCGAGGTGAAGTGTTATAATTCAGAGCGAGGTGAAGTGTTCTAATTCTGAGCGAGGTGAAGTGTTCTAATTCAGAGCGAGGTGAAGTGTTCTAATTATGTGCGAGGTGAAGTGTTCTAATTCTGAGCGAGGTGAAGTGTTCTAATTCTGAGCGAGGTGAAGTGTTCTAATTCTGAGCCAGGCGAAGTGTTCTAATTCTGAGCGAGGCGAAGTGTTCTAATTCTGAGCGAGGTGAAGTGTTCTAATTCTGAGCAAGGTGAAGTGTTGTAATTCAGAGCGAGGTGAAAAGTGTTATAATTCTGAGCGAGGTGAAGTGTTCTAATTCTGAGCGAGGTGAAGTGCTCTAATTCTGAGCGAGGTGAAGTGTTCTAATTCAGAGCGAGGTGAAGTGTTATAATTCAGAGCCAGGTGAAGTGTTCTAATTCAGAGCGAGGTGAAGTGCTCTAATTCTGAGCGAGGTGAAGTGTTCTAATTCAGAGCGAGGTGAAGTGTTCTAATTCAGAGCGAGGTGAAGTGCTCTAATTCAGAGCGAGGTGAAGTGTTATAATTCAGAGCGAGGTGAAGTGTTATAATTCTGAGCGAGGTGAAGTGTTATAATTCAGAGCGAGGTGAAGTGTTCTAATTCTGAGCGAGGTGAAGTTTTCTAATTCTGAGCGAGGTGAAGTGTTCTAATTCTGAGCGAGGTGAAGTGTTCTAATTCTGAGCCAGATGAAGTGTTCTAATTCAGAGCGAGGTGAAGTGTTCTAATTCTGAGCCAGGTGAAGTGTTATAATTCAGAGCGAGGTGAAGTGTTCTAATTCTGAGCGGGGTGAAGTGTTCTAATTCTGAGCCAGGTGAAGTGTTATAATTCTGAGCGAGGTGAAGTGTTATAATTCAGAGCGAGGTGAAGTGTTCTAATTCTGAGCGAGGTGAAGTGTTATAATTCAGAGCGAGGTGAAGTGTTCTAATTCTGAGCTAGGTGAAGTGTTCTAATTCTGAGCGAGGTGAAGTGTTCTAATTCAGAGCGAGGTGAAGTGTTCTAATTCTGAGCGAGGTGAAGTGTTCTAATTCTGAGCGAGGTGAAGTGTTCTAATTCAGAGCGAGGTGAAGTGTTATAATTCAGAGCGAGGTGAAGTGTTCTAATTCAGAGCGAGGTGAAGTGTTCTAATTCTGACCGAGGTGAAGTGTTCTAATTCTGAGCGAGGTGAAGTGTTCTAATTCAGAGCGAGGTGAAGTGTTCTAATTCTGAGCGAGGTGAAGTGTTCTAATTCTGAGCGAGGTGAAGTGTTCTAATTCAGAGCGAGGTGAAGTGTTCTAATTCAGAGCGAGGTGAAGTGTTCTAATTCTGAGCGAGGTGAAGTGTTATAATTCTAGAGCGAGGTGAAGTGTTATAATTCTGAGCGAGGTGAAGTGTTATAATTCAGAGCGAGGTGAAGTGTTCTAATTCTGAGCGAGGTGAAGTGTTCTAATTCTGAGCGAGGTGAAGTGTTCTAATTCTGAGCGAGGTGAAGTGTTCTAATTCTGAGCCAGGTGAAGTGTTCTAATTCAGAGCGAGGTGAAGTGTTCTAATTCTGAGCCAGGTGAAGTGTTATAATTCAGAGCGAGGTGAAGTGTTCTAATTCTGAGCGGGGTGAAGTGTTCTAATTCTGAGCCAGGTGAAGTGTTATAATTCTGAGCGAGGTGAAGTGTTATAATTCAGAGCGAGGTGAAGTGTTCTAATTCTGAGCGAGGTGAAGTGTTATAATTCAGAGCGAGGTGAAGTGTTCTAATTCTGAGCTAGGTGAAGTGTTCTAATTCTGAGCGAGGTGAAGTGTTCTAATTCAGAGCGAGGTGAAGTGTTCTAATTCAGAGCGAGGTGAAGTGTTCTAATTCTGAGCGAGGTGAAGTGTTCTAATTCTGAGCGAGGTGAAGTGTTCTAATTCAGAGCGAGGTGAAGTGTTCTAATTCTGAGCGAGGTGAAGTGTTCTAATTCTGAGCGAGGTGAAGTGTTATAATTCAGAGCGAGGTGAAGTGTTATAATTCTGAGCGAGGTGAAGTGTTATAATTCAGAGCGAGGTGAAGTGTTCTAATTCTGAGCGAGGTGAAGTTTTCTAATTCTGAGCGAGGTGAAGTGTTCTAATTCTGAGCGAGGTGAAGTGTTCTAATTCTGAGCCAGGTGAAGTGTTCTAATTCATGAGCGAGGTGAAGTGTTCTAATTCTGAGCCAGGTGAAGTGTTATAATTCAGAGCGAGGTGAAGTGTTCTAATTCTGAGCGGGGTGAAGTGTTCTAATTCTGAGCCAGGTGAAGTGTTATAATTCTGAGCGAGGCGAAGTGTTATAATTCAGAGCGAGGTGAAGTGTTCTAATTCTGAGCGAGGTGAAGTGTTATAATTCAGAGCGAGGTGAAGTGTTCTAATTCTGAGCTAGGTGAAGTGTTCTAATTCTGAGCGAGGTGAAGTGTTCTAATTCAGAGCGAGGTGAAGTGTTCTAATTCAGAGCGAGGTGAAGTGTTCTAATTCTGAGCGAGGTGAAGTGTTCTAATTCTGAGCGAGGTGAAGTGTTCTAATTCAGAGCGAGGTGAAGTGTTCTAATTCTGAGCGAGGTGAAGTGTTCTAATTCTGAGCCAGGTGAAGTGTTCTAATTCAGAGCGAGGTGAAGTGTTCTAATTCTGAGCGAGGTGAAGTGTTCTAATTCAGAGCGAGGTGAAGTGTTCTAATTCTGAGCGAGGTGAAGTGTTCTAATTCTGAGCGAGGTGAAGTGTTCTAATTCAGAGCGAGGTGAAGTGTTCTAATTCTGAGCGAGGTGAAGTGTTCTAATTCTGAGCGAGGTGAAGTGTTATAATTCAGAGCGAGGTGAAAGTGTTATAATTCTGAGCGAGGTGAAGTGTTATAATTCAGAGCGAGGTGAAGTGTTCTAATTCTGAGCGAGGTGAAGTTTTCTAATTCTGAGCGAGGTGAAGTGTTCTAATTCTGAGCGAGGTGAAGTGTTCTAATTCTGAGCCAGGTGAAGTGTTCTAATTCAGAGCGAGGTGAAGTGTTCTAATTCTGAGCCAGGTGAAGTGTTATAATTCAGAGCGAGGTGAAGTGTTCTAATTCTGAGCGGGGTGAAGTGTTCTAATTCTGAGCCAGGTGAAGTGTTATAATTCTGAGCGAGGTGAAGTGTTATAATTCAGAGCGAGGTGAAGTGTTCTAATTCTGAGCGAGGTGAAGTGTTATAATTCAGAGCGAGGTGAAGTGTTCTAATTCTGAGCTAGGTGAAGTGTTCTAATTCTGAGCGAGGTGAAGTGTTCTAATTCAGAGCGAGGTGAAGTGTTCTAATTCTGAGCGAGGTGAAGTGTTCTAATTCTGAGCGAGGTGAAGTGTTCTAATTCTGAGCGAGGTGAAGTGTTCTAATTCTGAGCGAGGTGAAGTGTTCTAATTCAGAGCGAGGTGAAGTGTTCTAATTCTGAGCGAGGTGAAGTGTTCTAATTCTGAGCGAGGTGAAGTGTTCTAATTCTGAGCGAGGCGAAGTGTTCTAATTCTGAGCGAGGCGAAGTGTTCTAATTCTGAGCGAGGCGAAGTGTTCTAATTCTGAGCGAGGCGAAGTGTTGTAATTCAGAGCGAGATGAAAAGTGTTATAATTCCGAGCGAGGTGAAGTGTTCTAATTCCGAGCGAGGTGAAGTGCTCTAATTCTGAGCGAGGTGAAGTGCTCTAATTCTGAGCGAGGTGAAGTGCTCTAATTCTGAGCGAGGTGAAGTGTTCTAATTCAGAGCGAGGTGAAGTGTTATAATTCAGAGCCAGGTGAAGTGTTCTAATTCAGAGCGAGGCGAAGTGCTCTAATTCTGAGCGAGGTGAAGTGTTCTAATTCAGAGCGAGGTGAAGTGTTCTAATTCTGAGCGAGGTGAAGTGTTCTAATTCAGAGCGAGGTGAAGTGTTATAATTCAGAGCGAGGTGAAGTGTTATAATTCTGAGCGAGGTGAAGTGTTATAATTCAGAGCGAGGTGAAGTGTTCTAATTCTGAGCGAGGTGAAGTTTTCTAATTCTGAGCGAGGTGAAGTGTTCTAATTCTGAGCGAGGTGAAGTGTTCTAATTCTGAGCCAGGTGAAGTGTTCTAATTCAGAGCGAGGTGAAGTGTTCTAATTCTGAGCCAGGTGAAGTGTTATAATTCAGAGCGAGGTGAAGTGTTCTAATTCTGAGCGAGGTGAAGTGTTCTAATTCTGAGCAAGGTGAAGTGTTATAATTCTGAGCGAGGTGAAGTGTTATAATTCAGAGCGAGGTGAAGTGTTCTAATTCTGAGCGAGGTGAAGTGTTATAATTCAGAGCGAGGTGAAGTGTTCTAATTCTGAGCTAGGTGATGTGTTCTAATTCTGAGCGAGGTGAAGTGTTCTAATTCAGAGCGAGGTGAAGTGTTATAATTCAGAGCGAGGTGAAGTGTTCTAATTCTGAGCTAGGTGAAGTGTTCTAATTCTGAGCGAGGTGAAGTGTTCTAATTCTGAGCGAGGTGAAGTGTTCTAATTCTGAGCGAGGTGAAGTGTTCTAATTCTGAGCGAGGTGAAGTGTTCTGATTCTGAGCGAGGTGAAGTGTTCTAATTCTGAGCGAGGTGAAGTGTTCTAATTCAGAGCGAGGTGAAGTGTTCTAATTCTGAGCGAGGTGAAGTGTTCTAATTCAGAGCGAGGTGAAGTGTTCTAATTCTGTGCGAGGTGAAGTGTTCTAATTCTGAGCGAGGTGAAGTGTTCTAATTCAGAGCGAGGTGAAGTGTTCTAATTCTGAGCGAGGTGAAGTGTTCTAATTCTGAGCGAGGCGAAGTGTTCTAATTCTGAGCGAGGCGAAGTGTTCTAATTCTGAGCGAGGCGAAGTGTTCTAATTCTGAGCGAGGCGAAGTGTTGTAATTCAGAGCGAGGTGAAAAGTGTTATAATTCCGAGCGAGGTGAAGTGTTCTAATTCTGAGCGAGGTGAAGTGCTCTAATTCTGAGCGAGGTGAAGTGTTCTAATTCTGAGCGAGGTGAAGTGTTGTAATTCAGAGCGAGGTGAAAAGTGTTATAATTCTGAGCGAGGTGAAGTGTTCTAATTCTGAGCGAGGTGAAGTGCTCTAATTCTGAGCGAGGTGAAGTGTTCTAATTCAGAGCGAGGTGAAGTGTTCTAATTCTGAGCGAGGTGAAGTGTTCTAATTCAGAGCGAGGTGAAGTGTTCTAATTCTGAGCGAGGTGAAGTGTTCTAATTCAGAGCGAGGTGAAGTGTTATAATTCAGAGCGAAGTGAAGTGTTATAATTCTAAGCGAGGTGAAGTGTTCTAATTCAGAGCGAGGTGAAGTGTTCTAATTCTGAGCGAGGTGAAGTTTTCTAATTCTGAGCGAGGTGAAGTGTTCTAATTCTGAGCGAGGTGAAGTGTTCTAATTCTGAGCGAGGTGAAGTGTTCTAATTCAGAGCGAGGTGAAGTGTTCTAATTCTGAGCCAGGTGAAGTGTTATAATTCAGAGCGAGGTGAAGTGTTCTAATTCTGAGCGAGGTGAAGTGTTCTAATTCTGAGCCAGGTGAAGTGTTCTATTTCTGAGCGAGGTGAAGTGTTATAATTCAGAGCGAGGTGAAGTGTTCTAATTCAGAGCGAGGTGAAGTGTTCTAATTCAGAGCGAGGTGAAGTGTTCTAATTCTGAGCGAGGTGAAGTGTTCTAATTCTGAGCGAGGTGAAGTGTTCTAATTCAGAGCGAGGTGAAGTGTTCTAATTCTGAGCGAGGTGAAGTGTTCTAATTCTGAGCGAGGTGAAGTGTTCTAATTCAGAGCGAGGTGAAGTGTTCTAATTCTGAGCGAGGTGAAGTGTTCTAATTCTGAGCGAGGTGAAGTGTTCTAATTCTGAGCGAGGTGAAGTGTTCTAATTCTGAGCGAGGTGAAGTGTTCTAATTCTGAGCGAGGCGAAGTGTTCTAATTCTGAGCGAGGCGAAGTGTTCTAATTCTGAGCGAGGCGAAGTGTTCTAATTCTGAGCGAGGCGAAGTGTTGTAATTCAGAGCGAGGTGAAAAGTGTTATAATTCCGAGCGAGGTGAAGTGTTCTAATTCTGAGCGAGGTGAAGTGCTCTAATTCTGAGCGAGGTGAAGTGTTCTAATTCTGAGCGAGGTGAAGTGTTCTAATTCAGAGCGAGGTGAAAAGTGTTCTAATTCAGAGCGAGGTGAAGTGTTCTAATTCTGAGCGAGGTGAAGTGTTCTAATTCTGAGCGAGGTGAAGTGTTCTAATTCAGAGCGAGGTGAAGTGTTCTAATTCTGAGCGAGGTGAAGTGTTCTAATTCTGAGCGAGGTGAAGTGTTCTAATTCTGAGCGAGGTGAAGTGTTCTAATTCAGAGCGAGGTGAAGTGTTCTAATTCTGAGCGAGGTGAAGTGTTCTAATTCTGAGCGAGGTGAAGTGTTCTAATTCTGAGCGAGGTGAAGTGTTCTAATTCTGAGCGAGGTGAAGTGTTCTAATTCTGAGCGAGGTGAAGTGTTCTAATTCAGAGCGAGGTGAAGTGTTCTAATTCTGAGCGAGGTGAAGTGTTCTAATTCAGAGCGAGGTGAAGTGTTCTAATTCTGAGCGAGGTGAAGTGTTCTAATTCAGAGCGAGGTGAAGTGCTCTAATTCTGAGCGAGGTGAAGTGTTCTAATTCAGAGCGAGGTGAAGTGTTATAATTCTGAGCGAGGTGAAGTGTTCTAATTCTGAGCGAGGTGAAGTGTTCTAATTCAGAGCGAGGTGAAGTGTTCTAATTCTGAGCGAGGTGAAGTGTTCTAATTCTGAGCGAGGTGAAGTGTTCTAATTCTGAGCGAGGTGAAGTGTTCTAATTCTGAGCGAGGTGAAGTGTTCTAATTCTGAGCGAGGTGAAGTGTTCTAATTCAGAGCGAGGTGAAGTGTTCTAATTCTGAGCGAGGTGAAGTGTTCTAATTCTGAGCGAGGTGAAGTGTTCTAATTCTGAGCGAGGTGAAGTGTTCTAATTCTGAGCGAGGTGAAGTGTTCTAATTCTGAGCGAGGTGAAGTGTTCTAATTCTGAGCGAGGTGAAGTGTTCTAATTCTGAGCGAGGTGAAGTGTTCTAATTCTGAGCGAGGTGAAGTGTTGTAATTCTGAGCGAGGTGAAGTGTTCTAATTCAGAGCGAGGTGAAAAGTGTTATAATTCTGAGCGAGGTGAAGTGTTCTAATTCTGAGCGAGGTGAAGTGTTCTAATTCTGAGCGAGGTGAAGTGTTCTAATTCTGAGCGAGGTGAAGTGTTCTAATTCTGAGCGAGGTGAAGTGTTCTAATTCTGAGCGAGGTGAAGTGTTCTAATTCTGAGCGAGGTGAAGTGTTCTAATTCAGAGCGAGGTGAAGTGTTCTAATTCTGAGCGAGGTGAAGTGTTCTAATTCAGAGCGAGGTGAAGTGTTCTAATTCTGAGCGAGGTGAAGTGTTCTAATTCTGAGCGAGGTGAAGTGTTCTAATTCTGAGCGAGGTGAAGTGTTCTAATTCTGAGCGAGGTGAAGTGTTCTAATTCTGAGCGAGGTGAAGTGTTCTAATTCTGAGCGAGGTGAAGTGTTCTAATTCTGAGCGAGGTGAAGTGTTCTAATTCTGAGCGAGGTGAAGTGTTCTAATTCTGAGCGAGGTGAAGTGTTCTAATTCTGAGCGAGGTGAAGTGTTCTAATTCTGAGCGAGGTGAAGTGTTATAATTCAGAGCGAGGTGAAGTGTTCTAATTCTGAGCGAGGTGAAGTGTTCTAATTCTGAGCGAGGTGAAGTGTTATAATTCTGAGCGAGGTGAAGTGTTATAATTCTGAGCGAGGTGAAGTGTTCTAATTCTGAGCGAGGTGAAGTGTTATAATTCAGAGCGAGGTGAAGTGTTCTAATTCTGAGCTAGGTGAAGTGTTCTAATTCTGAGCGAGGTGAAGTGTTCTAATTCAGAGCGAGGTGAAGTGTTCTAATTCTGAGCGAGGTGAAGTGTTCTAATTCTGAGCGAGGTGAAGTGTTCTAATTCAGAGCGAGGTGAAGTGTTATAATTCAGAGCGAGGTGAAGTGTTCTAATTCAGAGCGAGGTGAAGTGTTCTAATTCTGAGCGAGGTGAAGTGTTCTAATTCTGAGCGAGGTGAAGTGTTCTAATTCTGAGCGAGGTGAAGTGTTCTAATTCTGAGCGAGGTGAAGTGTTCTAATTCTGAGCGAGGTGAAGTGTTATAATTCAGAGCGAGGTGAAGTGTTCTAATTCTGAGCGAGGTGAAGTGTTCTAATTCAGAGCGAGGTGAAGTGTTCTAATTCTGAGCGAGGTGAAGTGTTCTAATTCTGAGCGAGGTGAAGTGTTCTAATTCTGAGCGAGGTGAAGTGTTCTAATTCAGAGCGAGGTGAAGTGTTCTAATTCAGAGCGAGGTGAAGTGTTCTAATTCTGAGCGAGGTGAAGTGTTCTAATTCTGAGCGAGGCGAAGTGTTCTAATTCTGAGCGAGGCGAAGTGTTCTAATTCTGAGCGAGGCGAAGTGTTCTAATTCTGAGCGAGGCGAAGTGTTCTAATTCTGAGCGAGGCGAAGTGTTGTAATTCAGAGCGAGGTGAAAAGTGTTATAATTCCGAGCGAGGTGAAGTGTTCTAATTCTGAGCGAGGTGAAGAGCTCTAATTCTGAGCGAGGTGAAGTGTTCTAATTCTGAGCGAGGTGAAGTGTTCTAATTCTGAGCGAGGTGAAGTGTTCTAATTCTGAGCGAGGTGAAGTGTTCTAATTCTGAGCGAGGTGAAGTGTTCTAATTCAGAGCGAGGTGAAGTGTTCTAATTCTGAGCGAGGTGAAGTGTTCTAATTCTGAGCGAGGTGAAGTGTTCTAATTCAGAGCGAGGTGAAGTGTTCTAATTCTGAGCGAGGTGAAGTGTTCTAATTCAGAGCGAGGTGAAGTGTTCTAATTCTGAGCGAGGTGAAGTGTTATAATTCAGAGCGAGGTGAAGTGTTCTAATTCTGAGCTAGGTGAAGTGTTCTAATTCTGAGCGAGGTGAAGTGTTCTAATTCAGAGCGAGGTGAAGTGTTCTAATTCTGAGCGAGGTGAAGTGTTCTAATTCTGAGCGAGGTGAAGTGTTCGAATTCAGAGCGAGGTGAAGTGTTATAATTCAGAGCGAGGTGAAGTGTTCTAATTCAGAGCGAGGTGAAGTGTTCTAATTCTGAGCGAGGTGAAGTGTTCTAATTCTGAGCGAGGTGAAGTGTTCTAATTCAGAGCGAGGTGAAGTGTTCTAATTCTGAGCGAGGTGAAGTGTTCTAATTCTGAGCGAGGTGAAGTGTTCTAATTCAGAGCGAGGTGAAGTGTTCTAATTCAGAGCGAGGTGAAGTGTTCTAATTCTGAGCGAGGTGAAGTGTTCTAATTCTGAGCGAGGTGAAGTGTTCTAATTCTGAGCGAGGCGAAGTGTTCTAATTCTGAGCGAGGCGAAGTGTTCTAATTCTGAGCGAGGTGAAGTGTTCTAATTCTGAGCGAGGCGAAGTGTTGTAATTCAGAGCGAGGTGAAAAGTGTTATAATTCCGAGCGAGGTGAAGTGTTCTAATTCTGAGCGAGGTGAAGAGCTCTAATTCTGAGCGAGGTGAAGTGTTCTAATTCTGAGCGAGGTGAAGTGTTGTAATTCAGAGCGAGGTGAAAAGTGTTATAATTCTGAGCGAGGTGAAGTGTTCTAATTCTGAGCGAGGTGAAGTGCTCTAATTCTGAGCGAGGTGAAGTGTTCTAATTCAGAGCGAGGTGAAGTGCTCTAATTCTGAGCGAGGTGAAGTGTTCTAATTCAGAGCGAGGTGAAGTGTTCTAATTCTGAGCGAGGTGAAGTGTTCTAATTCAGAGCGAGGTGAAGTGTTATAATTCAGAGCCAGGTGAAGTGTTCTAATTCAGAGCGAGGTGAAGTGCTCTAATTCTGAGCGAGGTGAAGTGTTCTAATTCAGAGCGAGGTGAAGTGTTCTAATTCTGAGCGAGGTGAAGTGTTCTAATTCAGAGCGAGGTGAAGTGTTCTAATTCAGAGCGAGGTGAAGTGTTCTAATTCAGAGCGAGGTGAAGTGTTCTAATTCAGAGCGAGGTGAAGTGTTCTAATTCTGAGCGAGGTGAAGTGTTCTAATTCTGAGCGAGGTGAAGTGTTCTAATTCTGAGCGAGGCGAAGTGTTCTAATTCTGAGCGAGGCGAAGTGTTCTAATTCTGAGCGAGGCGAAGTGTTCTAATTCTGAGCGAGGCGAAGTGTTGTAATTCAGAGCGAGGTGAAAAGTGTTATAATTCCGAGCGAGGTGAAGTGTTCTAATTCTGAGCGAGGTGAAGTGTTCTAATTCTGAGCGAGGTGAAGAGCTCTAATTCTGAGCGAGGTGAAGTGTTCTAATTCTGAGCGAGGTGAAGTGTTGTAATTCAGAGCGAGGTGAAAAGTGTTATAATTCTGAGCGAGGTGAAGTGTTCTAATTCTGAGCGAGGGGAAGTGCTCTAATTCTGAGCGAGGTGAAGTGTTCTAATTCAGAGCGAGGTGAAGTGCTCTAATTCTGAGCGAGGTGAAGTGTTCTAATTCAGAGCGAGGTGAAGTGTTCTAATTCTGAGCGAGGTGAAGTGTTCTAATTCTGAGCGAGGTGAAGTGTTATAATTCAGAGCGAGGTGAAGTGTTCTAATTCTGAGCGAGGTGAAGTGTTCTAATTCTGAGCGAGGTGAAGTGTTCTAATTCAGAGCGAGGTGAAGTGTTCTAATTCTGAGCGAGGTGAAGTGTTCTAATTCAGAGCGAGGTGAAGTGTTCTAATTCTGAGCGAGGTGAAGTGTTCTAATTCTGAGCGAGGTGAAGTGTTATAATTCAGAGCGAGGTGAAGTGTTCTAATTCTGAGCGAGGTGAAGTGTTCTAATTCTGAGCGAGGTGAAGTGTTCTAATTCAGAGCGAGGTGAAGTGTTATAATTCAGAGCGAGGTGAAGTGTTCTAATTCTGAGCGAGGTGAAGTGTTCTAATTCAGAGCGAGGTGAAGTGTTCTAATTCTGAGCGAGGTGAAGTGTTCTAATTCAGAGCGAGGTGAAGTGTTATAATTCAGAGCGAGGTGAAGTGTTCTAATTCTGAGCGAGGTGAAGTGTTCTAATTCAGAGCGAGGTGAAGTGTTCTAATTCTGAGCGAGGTGAAGTGTTCTAATTCTGAGCGAGGTGAAGTGTTCTAATTCAGAGCGAGGTGAAGTGTTCTAATTCAGAGCGAGGTGAAGTGTTCTAATTCTGAGCGAGGTGAAGTGTTCTAATTCTGAGCGAGGCGAAGTGTTCTAATTCTGAGCGAGGCGAAGTGTTCTAATTCTGAGCGAGGTGAAGTGTTCTAATTCTGAGCGAGGTGAAGTGTTGTAATTCAGAGCGAGGTGAAAAGTGTTATAATTCCGAGCGAGGTGAAGTGTTCTAATTCTGAGCGAGGTGAAGTGCTCTAATTCTGAGCGAGGTGAAGTGTTCTAATTCTGAGCGAGGTGAAGTGTTGTAATTCAGAGCGAGGTGAAAAGTGTTATAATTCTGAGCGAGGTGAAGTGTTCTAATTCTGAGCGAGGTGAAGTGTTCTAATTCTGAGCGAGGTGAAGTGTTCTAATTCAGAGCGAGGTGAAGTGTTCTAATTCTGAGCGAGGTGAAGTGTTCTAATTCTGAGCGAGGTGAAGTGTTGTAATTCAGAGCGAGGTGAAAAGTGTTATAATTCTGAGCGAGGTGAAGTGTTCTAATTCTGAGCGAGGTGAAGTGTTATAATTCAGAGCGAGGTGAAGTGTTCTAATTCTGAGCGAGGTGAAGTGTTCTAATTCTGAGCGAGGTGAAGTGTTCTAATTCTGAGCGAGGTGAAGTGTTCTAATTCTGAGCGAGGTGAAGTGTTCTAATTCTGAGCGAGGTGAAGTGTTCTAATTCTGAGCGAGGTGAAGTGTTATAATTCAGAGCGAGGTGAAGTGTTCTAATTCTGAGCGAGGTGAAGTGTTCTAATTCAGAGCGAGGTGAAGTGTTCTAATTCTGAGCCAGGTGAAGTGTTATAATTCAGAGCGAGGTGAAGTGTTCTAATTCTGAGCGAGGTGAAGTGTTCTAATTCTGAGCCAGGTGAAGTGTTCTAATTCTGAGCGAGGTGAAGTGTTCTAATTCTGAGCGAGGCGAAGTGTTCTAATTCTGAGCGAGGCGAAGTGTTATAATTCTGAGCGAGGTGAAGTGTTCTAATTCTGAGCGAGGCGAAGTGTTGTAATTCAGAGCGAGGTGAAAAGTGTTATAATTCCGAGCAAGGTGAAGTGTTCTAATTCTGAGCGAGGTGAAGTGCTCTAATTCTGAACGAGGTGAAGTGTTCTAATTCTGAGCGAGGTGAAGTGTTGTAATTCAGAGCGAGGTGAAAAGTGTTATAATTCTGAGCGAGGTGAAGTGTTCTAATTCTGAACGAGGTGAAGTGCTCTAATTCTGAGCGAGGTGAAGTGTTCTAATTCAGAGCGAGGTGAAGTGTTATAATTCAGAGCGAGGTGAAGTGTTATAATTCTGAGCGAGGTGAAGTGTTATAATTCAGAGCGAGGTGAAGTGTTCTAATTCTGAGCGAGGTGAAGTTTTCTAATTCTGAGCGAGGTGAAGTGTTCTAATTCTGAGCGAGGTGAAGTGTTCTAATTCTGAGCGAGGTGAAGTGTTCTAATTCAGAGCTTGGTGAAGTGTTCTAATTCTGAGCCAGGTGAAGTGTTATAATTCAGAGCGAGGTGAAGTGTTCTAATTCTGAGCGAGGTGAAGTGTTCTAATTCTGAGCCAGGTGAAGTGTTATAATTCTGAGCGAGGTGAAGTGTTATAATTCAGAGCGAGGTGAAGTGTTCTAATTCTGAGCGAGGTGAAGTGTTATAATTCAGAGCGAGGTGAAGTGTTCTAATTCAGAGCGAGGTGAAGTGTTCTAATTCAGAGCGAGGTGAAGTGTTCTAATTCTGAGCGAGGTGAAGTGTTCTAATTCTGAGCGAGGTGAAGTGTTCTAATTCAGAGCGAGGTGAAGTGTTCTAATTCAGAGCGAGGTGAAGTGTTCTAATTCTGAGCAAGGTGAAGTGTTCTAATTCTGAGCGAGGTGAAGTGTTCTAATTCAGAGCGAGGTGAAGTGTTCTAATTCAGAGCGAGGTGAAGTGTTCTAATTCTGAGCGAGGTGAAGTGTTCTAATTCTGAGCGAGGTTAAGTGTTCTAATTCTGAGCGAGGTGAAGTGTTCTAATTCTGAACGAGGCGAAGTGTTCTAATTCTGAGCGAGGCGAAGTGTTCTAATTCTGAGCGAGGCGAAGTGTTCTAATTCTGAGCGAGGCGAAGTGTTGTAATTCAGAGCGAGGTGAAAAGTGTTATAATTCCGAGCGAGGTGAAGTGTTCTAATTCTGAGCGAGGTGAAGTGCTCTAATTCTGAGCGAGGTGAAGTGTTCTAATTCAGAGCGAGGTGAAGTGTTCTAATTCAGAGCGAGGTGAAGTGTTCTAATTCAGAGCGAGGTTAAGTGCTCTAATTCTGAGCGAGGTGAAGTGTTCTAATTCTGAGCGAGGTGAAGTGTTCTAATTCAGAGCGAGGTGAAGTGTTCTAATTCTGAGCGAGGTGAAGAGTTCTAATTCTTAGCGAGGTGAAGTGTTCTAATTCTGAGCGAGGTGAAGTGTTCTAATTCAGAGCGAGGTGAAGTGTTCTAATTCTGAGCGAGGTGAAGTGTTCTAATTCTGAGCGAGGTGAAGAGTTCTAATTCTGAGCGAGGTGAAGTGTTCTAATTCTGAGTGAGGTGAAGTGTTCTATTTCTGAGCGAGGTGAAGTGTTCTAATTCTGAGCGAGGTGAAGTGTTCTAATTCTGAGCGAGGTGAAGTGTTCTAATTCTGAGCGAGGTGAAGTGTTCTAATTCTGAGCGAGGTGAAGTGTTGTAATTCAGAGCGAGGTGAAAAGTGTTATAATTCTGAGCGAGGTGAAGTGTTCTAATTCTGAGCGAGGTGAAAAGTGTTATAATTCTGAGCGAGGTGAAGTGTTCTAATTCTGAGCGAGGTGAAGTGTTCTAATTCTGAGCCAGGTGAAGTGTTCTAATTCTGAGCGAGGTGAAGTGTTCTAATTCAGAGCGAGGTGAAGTGTTCTAATTCTGAGCGAGGTGAAGTGTTCTAATTCAGAGCGAGGTGAAGTGTTCTAATTCTGAGCGAGGTGAAGTGTTCTAATTCTGAGCGAGGTGAAGTGTTCTAATTCAGAGCGAGGTGAAGTGTTCTAATTCTGAGCGAGGTGAAGGGTTCTAATTCTTAGCGAGGTGAAGTGTTCTAATTCTGAGCGAGGTGAAGTGTTCTAATTCAGAGCGAGGTGAAGTGTTCTAATTCTGAGCGAGGTGAAGTTTTCTAATTCTGAGCGAGGTGAAGAGTTCTAATTCTGAGCGAGGTGAAGTGTTCTAATTCTGAGCGAGGTGAAGTGTTCTATTTCTGAGCAAGGTGAAGTGTTCTAATTCTGAGCGAGGTGAAGTGTTCTAATTCTGAGCGAGGTGAAGTGTTCTAATTCTGAGCGAGGTGAAGTGTTCTAATTCTGAGCGAGGTGAAGTGTTGTAATTCAGAGCGAGGTGAAAAGTGTTATAATTCTGAGCGAGGTGAAGTGTTCTAATTCTGAGCGACGTGAAAAGTGTTATAATTCTGAGCGAGGTGAAGTGTTCTAATTCTGAGCGAGGTGAAGTGTTCTAATTCTGAGCAAGGTGAAGTGTTCTAATTCTGAGCGAGGTGAAGTGTTCTAATTCAGAGCGAGCTGAAGTGTTCTAATTCTGAGCGAGGTGAAGTGTTCTAATTCTGAGCGAGGTGAAGTGTTCTAATTCCGAGCGAGGTGAAGTGTTCTAATTCTGAGCGAGGTGAAGTGTTATAATTCTGAGCGAGGTGAAAAGTGTTCTAATTCTGAGCGAGGTGAAGTGTTCTAATTCTGAGCGAGGTGAAAAGTGTTATAATTCTGAGCGAGGTGAAGTGTTCTAATTCTGAGCCAGGTGAAGTGTTCTAATTCTGAGCGAGGTGAAATGTTCTAATTCTGAGCGAGGTGAAGTGTTCTAATTCAGAGCGAGGTGAAGTGTTCTAATTCTGAGCCAGGTGAAGTGTTATAATTCAGAGCAAGGTGAAGTGTTCTAATTCAGAGCGAGGTGAAGTGTTCTAATTCTGAGCGAGGTGAAGTGTTCTAATTCAGAGCGAGGTGAAGTGTTCTAATTCTGAGCGAGGTGAAGCGTTCTAATTCTGAGCGAGGTGAAGTGTTCTAATTCAGAGCGAGGTGAAGTGTTCTAATTCTGAGCCAGGTGAAGTGTTCTAATTCTGAGCGAGGTGAAGTGTTCTAATTCTGAGCGAGGTGAAGTGTTCTAATTCTGAGCGAGGTGAAGTGTTCTAATTCAGAGTGAGGTGAAGTGTTCTAATTCTGAGCCAGGTGAAGTGTTATAATTCAGAGCAAGGTGAAGTGTTCTAATTCAGAGCGAGGTGAAGTGTTCTAATTCTGAGCGAGGTGAAGTGTTCTAATTCAGAGCGAGGTGAAGTGTTCTAATTCTGAGCGAGGTGAAGTGTTCTAATTCAGAGCGAGGTGAAGTGTTCTAATTCTGAGCCAGGTGAAATGTTCTAATTCAGAGCGAGGTGAAGTGTTATAATTCAGAGCGAGGTGAAGTACTCTAATTCTGAGCGAGGTGAAGTGTTCTAATTCAGAACGAGGTGAATTGTTCTAATTCTGAGCGAGGTGAAGTGTTCTAATTCTGAGCGAGGTGAAGTGTTCTAATTCTGAGCGAGGTGAAGTGTTCTAATTCAGAGCGAGGTGAAGTGTTCTAATTCTGAGCCAGGTGAAGTGTTCTAATTCAGAGCGAGGTGAAGTGTTCTAATTCTGAGCGAGGTGAAGTGTTCTAATTCTGAGCGAGGTGAAGTGTTCTAATTCAGAGCGAGGTGAAGTGTTCTAATTCTGAGCCAGGTGAAGTCTTCTAATTCTGAGCGAGGTGAAGTGTTCTAATTCTGAGCGAGGTGAAGTGTTCTAATTCAGAGCGAGGTGAAGTGTTCTAATTCAGAGCGAGGTGAAGTGTTCTAATTCAGAGCGAGGTGAAGTGTTCTAATTCAGAGCGAGGTGAAGTGTTCTAATTCTGAGCCAGGTGAAGTGTTATAATTCAGAGCGAGGTGAAGTGTTCTAATTCTGAGCGAGGTGAAGTGTTCTAATTCAGAGCGAGGTGAAGTGTTCTAATTCTGAGCGAGGTGAAGTGTTCTAATTCAGAGCGAGGTGAAGTGTTCTAATTCTGAGCGAGGTGAAATGTTCTAATTCAGAGCGAGGTGAAGTGTTCTAATTCAGAGCGAGGTGAAGTGCTCTAATTCTGAGCGAGGTGAAGTGTTCTAATTCTGGAGCGAGGTGAGTGTTCTGATTTGAGCGAGGTGAAGTGTTCTAATTCTGAGCGAGGCGAGGTTCTAATTTGAGCGAGGCGAAGTGTTCTAATTCTGAGCGAGGCGAAGTGTTCTAATTCGAGCGAGGCGAAGTGTTGTAATTCAGAGCGAGGTGAAAAGTGTTATAATTCCGAGCGAGGTGAAGTGTTCTAATTCTGAGCGAGGTGAAGTGTTCTAATTCTGAGCGAGGTGAAGAGCTCTAATTCTGAGCGAGGTGAAGTGTTCTAATTCTGAGCGAGGTGAAGTGTTGTAATTCAGAGCGAGGTGAAAAAGTGTTATAATTCTGAGCGAGGTGAAGTGTTCTAATTCTGAGCGAGGTGAAGTGTTCTAATTCAGAGCGAGGTGAAGTGTTCTAATTCAGAGCGAGGTGAAGTGTTCTAATTCTGAGCGAGGTGCAGTGTTCTAATTCAGAGCGAGGTGAAGTGTTCTAATTCTGAGCGAAGGTGAAGTGTTCTAATTCAGAGCGAGGTGAAGTGTTATAATTCAGAGCCAGGTGAAGTGTTCGCAATCAGAGCGAGGTGAAGTGCTCTAATTTGAGCGAGGTGAAGTGTTCTAATTCAGAGCGAGGTGAAGTGCTCTAATTCTGAGCGAGGTGAAGTGTTCTAATTCAGAGCGAGGTGAAGTGTTCTAATTCTGAGCGAGGTGAAGTGTTCTAATTAGAGCGAGGTGAAGTGTTATAATTCAGAGCCAGGTGAAGTGTTCTAATTCAGAGCGAGGTGAAGTGCTCTAATTCTGAGCGAGGTGAAGTGTTCTAATTCAGAGCGAGGTGAAGTGTTATAATTCAGAGCGAGGTGAAGTGTTCTAATTCTGAGCGAGGTGAAGTGTTCTAATTAGAGCGAGGTGAAGTGTTCTAATTTGAGCGAGGTGAAGTGTTCTAATTCTAGCCCAGGTGAAGTGTTAGGGTTTAGAGCGAGGTGAAGTGTTCTAATTCTGAGCGAGGTGAAGTGTTCTAATTTGAAGCGAGGTGAAGTGTTCTAATTCAGAGCGAGGTGAAGTGTTCTAATTCAGAGCGAGGTGAAGTGTTTGAATCTCATAAATGGCGAGGTGAAGTGTTCTAATTTGAGCGAGGTGAAGTGTTCTACTTGAGCGAGGTGAAGTGTTCTAATTCTGAACTAGCGAAGTGTTCTAATTCGAGCGAGGCGAAGTGTTTGAACTCGCAAGCGAGGCGAAATGATTGAACTCGGAGCGAGGCGAAGTGTTGTAATTCAGAGCGAGGTGAAAAGTGTTATAATTCCGAGCGAGGTGAAGTGTTCTGATTTTAGCCGAGGTGAAGAGCTCTAATTCTTGAGCGAGGTGAAGTGTTCTACTTGAGCGAGGTGAAGTGTTGTAATTCAGAGCGAGGTGAAAAGTGTTATAATTCTGAGCGAGGTGAAGTGTTCTAATTCAGAGCGAGGTGAAGTGTTCTAATTCTGAGCGAGGTGAAGTGTTCTAATTCAGAGCGAGGTGAAGTGTTCTAATTCTGAGCGAGGTGAAGTGTTCTAATTCTGAGCGAGGTGAAGTGTTATAATTCAGAGCGAGGTGAAGTGTTATAATTCGGAGCGGAGGTGAAGTGTTCTAATTCAGAGCGAGGTGAAGTGTTCTAATTCTGAGCTAGGTGAAGTGTTCTAATTCTGAGCGAGGTGAAGTGTTCTAATTCAGAGCGAGGTGAAGTGTTCTAATTCTGAGCGAGGTGAAGTGTTCTAATTCTGAGCGAGGTGAAGTGTTCTAATTCTGAGCGAGGTGAAGTGTTATAATTCAGAGCGAGGTGAAGTGTTCTAATTCTGAGCGAGGTGAAGTGTTCTAATTCAGAGCGAGGTGAAGTGTTCTAATTCTGAGCGAGGTGAAGTGTTCTAATTCGGAGCGAGGTGAAGTGTTCTAATTCAGAGCGAGGTGAAGTGTTCTAATTCAGATAGCGAGGTGAAGTGTTCTAATTCTGAGCGAGGTGAAGTGTTCTAATCTAGCGAGGCGAGTGTTGCAACTGGAGCGAGGGCGAGTGTTCTGATTTGAGCGAGGCGA
The DNA here is from genome assembly GCF_045679555.1 of Salvelinus alpinus. Taxonomy (NCBI): domain Eukaryota; kingdom Metazoa; phylum Chordata; class Actinopteri; order Salmoniformes; family Salmonidae; genus Salvelinus; species Salvelinus alpinus. Next base: position 9,115,964 of record NC_092087.1, read on the forward strand.
AGTGTTGTAATTCAGAGCGAGGTGAAAAGTGTTATAATTCCGAGCGAGGTGAAGTGTTCGAATTCGGAGCGAGGTGAAGTGTTCTAATTCTGAGCGAGGTGAAGTGTTCTAATTCTGAGCGAGGTGAAGTGTTCTAATTCAGAGCGAGGTGAAGTGTTCTAATTCTGAGCGAGGTGAAGTGTTCTAATTCTGAGCGAGGTGAAGTGTTCTAATTCTGAGCGAGGTGAAGTGTTCTAATTCAGAGCGAGGTGAAGTGTTCTAATTCTGAGCGAGGTGAAGTGTTCGAATTCAGAGCGAGGTGAAGTGTTCGGATCCTGAGCGGAGGTGAAGTGTTTGGATCTATTAGCTAAGTGTTATAATTCAGAGCGAGGTGAAGTGTTAGAATTCTGAGCGAGGTGAAGTGTTATAATTAGAGCGAGGTGAAGTGTTATAATTCAGAGCGAGGTGAAGTGTTTACTTTGTAGCGAGGTGAAGTTTTCTAATTCTGAGCGAGGTGAAGTGTTCTAATTAGAGCGAGGTGAAGTGTTCTAATTCTGAGCGAGGTGAAGTGTTCTAATTCAGAGCGAGGTGAAGTGTTCTAATTCTGAGCGAGGTGAAGTGTTATAATTCAGAGCGAGGTGAAGTGTTCTAATTCTGAGCGAGGTGAAGTGTTCTAATTCTGAGCCAGGTGAAGTGTTATAATTCTGAGCGAGGTGAAGTGTTATAATTCAGAGCGAGGTGAAGTGTTCTAATTCTGAGCGAGGTGAAGTGTTCTAATTCTGAGCGAGGTGAAGTGTTCTAATTCTGAGCGAGGTGAAGTGTTCGAATTCTGAGCGAGGTGAAGTGTTCTAATTCTGAGCGAGGTGAAGTGTTCTAATTCTGAGCGAGGTGAAGTGTTCTAATTCTGAGCGAGGTGAAGTGTTCTAATTCTGAGTGAGGTGAAGTGTTCTAATTCAGAGCGAGGTGAAGTGTTCTAATTCAAGGTCAGGTGAAGTGTTCTAATTCTGAGCGAGGTAAAGTGTTCTAATTCTGAGCGAGGTGAAGTGTTCTAATTCAGAGCGAGGTGAAGTGTTCTAATTCAGAGCGAAGGTGAAGTGTTCTAATTCTGAGCGAGGTGAAGTGTTCTAATTCTGAGCGAGGTGAAGTGTTCTAATTCTGAGCGAGGTGAAGTGTTCTAATTCTGAGCGAGGTGAAGTGTTCTAATCCTGAGCGAGGTGAAGTGTTCTAATTCTGAGCGAGGTGAAGTGTTCTAATTCTGAGCGAGGCGAAGTGTTCTAATTCTGAGCGAGGTGAAGTGTTCTAATTCTGAGCGAGGTGAAGTGTTCTAATTCTGAGCGAGGCGAGTGTTGTGGATCAGAGCGAGGTGAAAAGTGTTATAATTCCGAGCGAGGTGAAGTGTTCTAATTCTGAGCGAGGTGAAGTGTTCTAATTCAGAGCGAGGTGAAGTGTTCTAATTCTGAGCGAGGTGAAGTGTTCTAATTCTGAGCGAGGTGAAGTGTTCTGATTCTGAGCGAGGTGAAGTGTTCTAATTCTGAGCGAGGTGAAGTGTTATAATTCAGAGCGAGGTGAAGTGTTCTAATTCAGAGCGAGGTGAAGTGCTCTAATTCTGAGCGAGGTGAAGTGTTGTAATTCAGAGCGAGGTGAAAAGTGTTATAATTCCGAGCGAGGTGAAGTGTTCTAATTCTGAGCGAGGTGAAGAGCTCTAATTCTAGCGAAGGTGAAGTGTTCTAATTCTGAGCGAGGTGAAGTGTTGTAATTCAGAGCGAGGTGAAAAGTGTTATAATTCTGAGCGAGGTGAAGTGTTCGAATTCTGAGCGAGGTGAAGTGTTCTAATTCTGAGCGAGGTGAAGTGTTCTAATTCTGAGCGAGGTGAAGTGTTCTAATTCTGAGCGAGGTGAAGTGTTCTAATTCTGAGCGAGGTGAAGTGTTCTAATTCTGAGCGAGGTGAAGTGTTATAATTCAGAGCCAGGTGAAGTGTTCTAATTCAGAGCGAGGCGAAGTGCTCCACTTGTAGCCCGAGGCCAAGTGTTCTAATTGAATAGCGAGGCGAGTGTTCTAATTCTGAGCGAGGTGAAGTGTTCTAATTTAGAGCGAGGTGAAGTGTTATAATTCAGAGCGAGGTGAAGTGTTCTAATTCTGAGCGAGGTGGAGTGTTCTAATTCTGAGCGAGGTGAAGTGTTCTAATTCTGAGCGAGGTGAAGTGTTCTAATTCTGAGCGAGGTGAAGTGTTCTAATTTAGAGCGAGGTGAAGTGTTCTAATTCTGAGCGAGGTGAAGTGTTCTAATTCTGAGCGAGGTGAAGTGTTCTAATTCTGAGCGAGGTGAAGTGTTCTAATTCTGAGCGAGGTGGAGTGTTCTAATTCTGAGCGAGGTGAAGTGTTCTAATTCAGAGCGAGGTGAAGTGTTCTAATTCTGAGCGAGGTGAAGTGTTCTAATTCTGAGCGAGGTGAAGTGTTC